>NC_045559.1:148987387-149287387 GCF_009819795.1 Aythya fuligula
GCACACACTGTCAGATCATGTCAATCTGTCAATCTTTTTGTTCATCAGAACCCTCAAGTCTTTATCCACAGGGCTGCTCTCAATGAGTTCTGTACTCTTGTCTGGAATTGCCCCAGTCTGGGTACAGCACCTTGCACTTGGACTTGTTGAACTTCATTAGGTTCACATAGGCCCACTGCTTTAGATTGTCCTGGTTCCTTTGGATGACATTCCTTCCTTCTGTTGTATCAACTGTATCACTCAGCTTGGTGTCATCTGCAAACTTGTTGAGGGTGCACTTGATCTCAATGCCTATGTTATTGATAAAGGTATTAAACAGTACTAGTTCAAAGCACCCCAAGACCCCTGAGGACCCCTTACAACCAGCTTCCATCTGGACGTAAAGCCATTAACCACCACTTGAAGGTGTGACCTTCAAGTGAATTCCTTATCCACTGAATGGTCCACCGTTCAAATCCATCTCTCCAACGTGGATATCAGGATGTCATGTGGGATCATGTTTCACTTCTTGCAGAAGCCCAGGTAGATGACACTGGTGTGTCTGTGTGTGTGGGGGGGGGGGGGACGGGACGGATGACAGTCTTCCTTTATCAACTGATGCAGTCACTTCATAAGAGAAGGCTTGCAGTTTTGTTAGGGCATGATTTGTCCTTGGTGAATCCATGCTGGCTGTCTCAGCTCACCTCCTTGTCCTGCATGTGTCTTAACATTGTTTCCAGGAGGATCTGTTCCATGATCTTCCCAGGTGAGGCTCACTAGTCTTCAGTTCCCCAGGTCCTTCCTTCCACCCTTTCTAAAAATGGGAGTCCATTCTTTTTCCAGTCACCAGGGACTTTGCCTGACCATAGTGACTTTTCAAATATGATGGAGAGAGTATTGGTGACTACGTGTCCTGGTTTCATCTAGGATAGAGTTAATTTTCCTCCTAGTAGCTGGTAGGGTGCTATGTATTGGATTTAGGATGAGAAGGATGTTGATAACACACTGATGTTTTAATTGTTGCAGAGCGGTGCTTACACCAAGCCAAGCACTTTTCAGCTTCTCACTCCGTCCTGCTAGCGGGCAGGCTGGGGGTGCAGCAGGAGCTGGGAGGGGACAGACCCAGGACAGCTGACCCAAAGTGGCCAAAGAGATATTCCATACCATCTGATGTCATGCTAAACAATATATAGGGGTGGCTAGCCGGGTGGGGAGGGAGGAGGGCGGCTGCTCGGGGATAGGCTGGGTATTGGTCATCAGGTGATGAGCAATTGCATTGTGCCTCACTTGTTTTGTACATATTATTATTTATTATTATTATTTTATTTTCTCTCCTAAAAACTGCCTCTGTCTCAACCCACAGGCTTCAGTTTTCTCGTTTCTCTCCCCCATCCCAGAGAGGGGGGAGGGTGAATGAACAGCTGTGTGGTGTTTATCTGCCAACCGGGTTAACCACAATACTACATCAGAAAATTTCCTCAGGACCCTGGGGTGCATGTCATCAGGTCCTAGAGACTTGTACCTATTTAGTTTCATCAGGTGGTCTCTAAACTGCTCTTCACTTACAGTGGGATGGACTTTGCTTCCCCAGCCCTCATCTACAGGTTTAGGAAAATGAGAGACATAGGTTGCCTGATTGGCAATGTAGACTGAGGCAAAGAAGTAGTTGAGTACCTCAGCTTTCTCTGTGTCTGTCATTACCAGTTCACCCTTCTCATCCATCAGAGATGGGACAATCTCCTTGCCCTTTGTCTTCTGTCCAATGTACCTATAGAATCCCTTCTTGTTATTCTTTGCATCTCTTGCCAAGCTCAGTTCTATCCATACCTTGGCTTTCCTGATCCCATCCCTTCACATCTGGACTGCATCCCTGTACTATTCCCAGGTCATATTCCCCTGCTTCCACTGCCTTATTACACCTGCATTTTCTTATTTCCTTATTACACCTCAGATTACACTTGCATTTCCTTATTACACCTCAGATCCTTGTTCAGCCATCCGACTCTCCTGACTTCCTTGCTTGATTTCCTACAAATGGGGAGAGATATTTCTTGTGTTCTAAGATTCTTAAAGTGTTCCCAGCTCTTTTCAGCTTCTTTGTCCCTAAGGACAGTTCTCTCATGATCTTGTCTATTAGGTCTTTAAAATAGGTGGACATCATTTTTGTTTCAGTAGAAGGTTCCTTCTTGCTGCTCCTAGAATAGAAGAAAGCAATCCACTTTCTACCCTCCCTGAGTGAACTGACGTGCAAACTGACAGACCATTCCCTGGCTCTCATGCCATACCTTGTTTGCCTGCTCTGGTCCCACACTCCTGATCACTACAATCCCTACAGGCACCTTTTGTATGTGTGGGGATGGCACGTACTCCTGTCCCCTCCCAAGCCTCATCAGCCACTGTTGTGACGCTTGCTGGTTGTTGGAATCTCCCTCCACTCTCTGAGGTTGCCTCAATGCAGGAACCCACTTGCATACCATGATCCCCTGATATGCTGCAGAACGTGCTTGCTTTGGAACCTATTGCCTCAGTGAGTGACTAGTGGTGATAATGGAAGAAGCACTTTCCACAAGATGAGGTTGTGTCTATCCTACACTGGTAGGTGCGGGTAACCCATTGAACCCCATTCATGATGGGAATAGGGGATTGCAATTATTCCCCACAAAAGGAATTCCCAGTAAGTGCAGGTCATAAGCTCATGTTGATTAAGTCCCTGTCCTTTGTACACACCTCCCATCACTACTGCCAATTGGATGGTTTAGTGAGGTCCTCAAATCAGCCCAAGCCAGGTCAGCCACGTCCCTTCTAGAGTGTCAAGAAGACAGTCAAACTTGACTATCTAGAGGAAGTAAAGTTGTAACAAGGTTTCCATAGGTGAACCTGCGGAAGGATCATTTTTTGAGGGAATGGCCTCAAGTGTGCCAGGGGAGATATAGTTTAGAAATTAGGAGACATTTCTCCTCAGAAAGAGTAGTCAGGCTTTTGGAATGGGTTGCCCAGGGAAGTGGTGGAGTCACTGTCCCTGGGGGTGTTCAAGGAAGGTTGGATGTGGTGCTTAAGGACATGGTTTAGTGGGTGATATTGGTAGTAGGTGATGGTTGGATCAGATGATCTTAAAGACCTTTTCCAACCTAATGTTTCTGTGATTATATGATTATATGATTCAAACACTCAGTATGAATGAGAAACGCTCATTGAAGAGGACAGCACAACTCCAGTGTCTTTGAAGTTTTCCTTTTACCTTGTTACAGTTATGTCTTTATGTTGCCTTTTTGAACAGAAAGTCACAAAAATGCTTATTGCATGACTGAAATGGTATTCCAAGAGCAACATAGTACAGTTACCAGATCTGTCTGTAGCACAGGGAGGAAATGAAAGAAGTAGTTACATGAAACTACCTGTGACCTACTCTCTTTGCTCCTAGTGAATCAGTTTCCACATACTTATTCAGAAACTACTGTGATTGTAGCTCACACATTATGAATGATGGTGCCAGGAATGCTTGAACCTGACTATGATTTCTCCAAAGAATAGGGATATTAGGTACTTCTTGAAAGTTGTTATGACTTCGTCTAGACAAGTACATACCCAAGAAGTATTAAACTGAACTTTAAAGTCAGAGATTCCTTATCTCTTTAAGGTTAAGCAGGTAATGAAGTGTCTGGGATGTCTAGAGCATCACAATTTCTTGTTGTCAATGCTTAAGTTGTCTTTCCAGATGGAGGCAGATTGCAGAATTCCCTTGAAACATGTCCAAGTTAATAAGAAGGATGTATCCTTGAAGTCAAGATCTGATGATATATATTTTTCCACTTTCAGAAATAAACAGTTTTAAAAATATATCTTTTGTATTTTCCATTGGCCTTCTATTTGGAATCTAGTTATACTATCTTATTACTAAATTAAGATATATATATATATACCCCATGCTAACATGCTAACATGCCTAACATGAGATGAAACAATAAAGCCATAGGAGGAGGTTTTTTGGACTCTATCAGAGAGTCCAATCTTTCAGAAATGTATAAAAATGTATGAGGTTATGTTTTGCTCAGTATCTTGTTCTGTTTTGAATTTATTTATTTATTTATTTGTTAGAAACATGAGAGTACGACAAGAACATGTAGGTTTCAGGGTATTGAGTGTTCATATGTGGTTATTTACACTTCCTGTCTAGTCAGTGGGAAGAACATAAATGCGTGCTACATAATTGTTTTTCTCACTTATTCTAACACAGAGGGCCTAAAATTGGGAGATTATATATGACCTAAAATTAACATCTTTTCCTCTCCATTAACCATTAACCATTAATTGGGTAGTAGGTGAAGATAGCTTACTGAAGTAAACTGAGGGAAATCCAAGCCTATCTATCAATATTATACTTTTACGTCCTTGACCTTTATTTGGATAATAATTAAAAAAAAAAACAACAAAACAAACAAAAAAACCCCTAATACTTCACTATGTATCCCAATATTCCACCTTTCCTTTTATTTTTCACTTTCTGACATTGAACTATTTTTAAAATATTCTTTTGTTTCTTTATATTTAATTTCTTCTGACATGTGGTGTCTATTATGTTTTACTAATTCAGGTGCTTCAGAGATACTGATTTGTTTCTATCAAATACAAGGAGAAAAAAGGGGTGGATAAGCGTGCTGAGGAGAGTTGGGGGCATGATAGGATATTATAACAACTTTTATTTTTGTGACCTGTGTTATGAGGTTAAGTTTAAACAACATGCAATAATATATATATATATATATATATATATATATATATATATATATATATATTTAAAAAGAGAAATGCATCTACTGTTTATGGCTCTTATGAGAGCCCATTAAAAATAAAAATAAATCCAATATTTAACCGAAATCCAAGATTTAAACCAAACCCATTTACCTTACAGTGTCTCCCTTCTAATAATCAAACTATACAAATAAACAAAACAACAACAACAACAAAAATCAATTGTAGTGGAGCACTGTATGCAGAAGGCTGTGTTACTGTTTTGCAAGTTAAGAATAACTTTGAATGTTGGAGACGTTGTAATGAGAAGAACAGAAATGACTGTAAGGGAAATGTAACTATAGGAAAAATTAAACTGGAGTGCAGCTTTTTCTGATATAAAAATGGATGATAATTTTGCTGTGATTACAAAACAGTTTATAAGACAAGCTTTTTGACAGCTGACCTGAATAAAATTAATGAGCACCAAAATGAAGAAGGCATAAAAATGAATTGTGGTGTTGACAGAAAACATTTGTTGCAAGTTAATAATCTTCTAGTGATTAGGTTACTGATACTACTCCCAACATGTGAGCATGGCAACTTACAGGAACATTGGCACTTTGTTTCCCCTCTCAAAGAGTGATACATCATGACATAAAAAAAAAAGATGTTAATATGCCACCGAGGTAATTTAGTTGCAGCTCAATTCCTGTGAATCACAGTAAAGCAATTAATCTTACCTGGGAGACAAGACTAGTGATATTACTTAGATATAGGAACAATAACCATTTTTATATAAGGAAGAATAAGTATGTGCTTTAGAAGGAGGATTAATACATGGCAGAATATGGAGAAATGGAATTTTGCTATGAGTGTATCAAATGTCTAATTAATGGATATTGCTACTATATAATATATGCATAGATTCAGAAACTGAGCCTGGAAAAAAGTATACTAAATTTGTTAATTGTTACAACAATGGACTTGCAGATTTTTTTTTCTGTTCCATTCAGTTTAATTGTTTTTTCATGGATTTGGAGATATATTCTACAGATAGGAATACATCTGTTTTCCCAAGACACATATTATTGTGATTAAATGTTTGAAATTAAGATGGAGTGATTTTGTGTGTTAGTTTTGATTATGTTGTTTGGTTCAATGGAAAAAAAAAAAAAGAAAAAAAAGTAATCTCTTATACCAAGTATCTGAAGTGGCATGACTTTGTGATTGAAATTGTTTAATTAGCAATTCCTGAAATACCACAAATTAAACAAATAACAGAATTACTTGTAGGATTATCTGGAAGCTTTACTCTCAAAAAATCTTATTTTTGTGTTTCTATATCTGTGCTACCTGTATCAGTGGGAAGCCAAAGCTTACATTTGGTAGTTACTTCTTCCTCTGTAAGTAAGGTAAATTTTCTTGTTAATTTGCAATGCATGGTGATTCCTTAAATGTGTGACCACTTCCCTGGGGACCTTGTTCCAATGTCCAGCCACCCTTTCATTGAGGAGACTTTTCCTAACATCCATCTTGAACATCCCCTAGTGCAGCTCTCCCTTGGTTCTTATTACTGGTCACCAGAGAGAATAAATTAGTTCTTGATAGTCTCCTCCCCCTCATGAGTAAGCTGTAAGCTGTCATAAGACCTGTCCTGAGTCTTCTCTTCTCTAGGCTGAACAATCTAAGTCACTTCAGCTGTTGAATCACAAAATCACAGAATCACAGAATGGTCAAGCTGCAAGGGATCTCTGAAGATCATCTAGTCCAACCCCCTTTCCAAAAAGGATCACATAGAGCATGTTGCAAAGGATGGCATGCAGGCAGGTCTTGAATATCTCCAGAGAAAGAGACTCACAACTTATCTGGGAAACCTGTTCCAGTGCTCTGTCACCCTCACAGTAAAGAAATGCCCCTTCATATTCAGCTGAATCTTCCTTTGTTTTGGTTTGTGTTCATGCCTCTCATACTGTCACTGGGCACAACTGAAAGAGACCGGCTCCATCCACTTGACACACTCCCCTCAGATATTTATATACACTAATTTTTCTTTTCGTTCGTTTTCTTTTTCTTTTCGTTTTGTTTCGTTTCATTTCATTTCGATTCGTTTTGTTTTTGTTTCGTTTCGTTTCGTTTCGTTTTTTTCGTTTCTTTTCTTTCTCTTTCAGTCTTCTCTGCTCCAGGCTAAAGAGGCCTAGTTCTCTCAGCCTGTCCTCATATGTCAGGTGCTCCAGTCTTCTAATCATCTCCGTAGCCCTCCTCTGGACTCGTAGTTCTATATCCCTCTTGTGCCCAGAACTGGACACAGTACTCTACGTGTGGCCTCACCAGGGCTGAGTAGAGGGGGAGGATCACCTCCCTGGCAACACTCTTCCTAATGCTCCCCAGGATACCGTTGGAATTCTTGGCAACAAAGGACACATTAGTGACTCATGGTTAGCTTGGTATCCACCAGGATTCCCAGGTCCTTCTCTGCAGAGCTGTACTCCATCAGATCAGCCCCAGCCTTAGGTGGTGTTTGGGGTTATTCCTCCCCATGTCCAGGACCCTGAACTAGCCCTTGTTGAACTTCATGAGGTTCCTCTTGGGCCAACTCTCCAGCCTGTTTTACATAAGCTCAGGCAAGGAACTCAGTGAAGTAGCAATTTTATTCGCAATTGTAAAGGCGGGCATCCCCATCCCACAAGCAGGAGAGGCTACTAGTTCCATAACACAGTTTATATACTTTTTTTTTTTTTTTTTTTTTTTTTTTTTTTATTGGTGACCACAACCCTCCCCTGTTTCCCCATTGACTGGGTAATCCAGGTTCACAATCTATCCAGTGTTTCACAGACAATACATGGCTTTCAGTTGCCAGCCTGTTATAAATCAAATTTCTTTTGACTTTTTTACTCTTGGTTGTAATGTTTCTTACACTGTGATTTCCCCCTAATTGCTCTAAGTATTCTGGTTGTCTGCATTTTTGAAATTTGCCTGTTAAGCTCTGTTATCATTGCAAGCATAATTCAATTCCTTCCCTTTAAACAATGTAACTCTGTGCAAAAACAACATTTTTGTTCCCACAGTATCAACCACTCCTCTGACTTGTGTCATCAGCAAACTTGCTGAGAGTGCACTGCATTCTATCGTCCAAATCATCGATGAATAAGTTGAACAACACAGGACCCAGTACTGACCCCTGGGGGACACCGCTAGCTACAGGCTTCCAACTAGACACCGCACCACTAAATACAACCTTCTGAGCACTGACATCCAGCCAATTACCAGTCCGCCTCACCGTCCACTCATCTAGGCTGCACTTCCTGAGCTTGTTTATGAGGATATTATGGGAGATAGTGTCAAGAGCCTTGCTGAAGTCAAGGTAGATAACATCCACTGTTCTCCCCTCATCTACCCAACTAGTCATCTCATCGTAGAAGAGCATTGTATTGATCAAACATTATTTCCCCTTGGTGAATCTATGCTGAGTATTTCTGATCAGCTTCTTATCCTCCATGTGCTTGGAGATGACGTCCAGGATGAGCCGTTCCATCACCTTTCCAGGGATGGAGGTGAGGCTGATTGACCTGTGGTTGACTGGGTCCTTCTTGCCCTTTTTGAAGGCTGTCATGACATTGACTTTCTTCCAGCCCTCCAGTGTGGCGTAAAGACCACATGGAGGCCAGGGTTCTTTAAAGATCATATCTTTAACTTCTTTATTGATGACAATAATTTCAACTCTTTCTATTGAGGACATAACTTCAACTAACTTTACTGAGGACAGGCTCCCTTCTTATACCATTAGCTCTACAGCAATACTTTTCCACTAACTATTCATTAGTTAACACCTTTACCCAGTAACAGCAAACACACAACAACTTCCACGTCTTAACGGCTGGAGAACAAGCAGTCCAAGACAGCAAGGTATCTCCTAAATCACCCTTCTTTTTTCCTTCTAAACTCTTTACGTTCCTCATGGCCTCATCGTTGAGTCCAATGTTATCACCAACCATGGGGCTTGTCGACCCCTGTGGCCACATCCCCACATTCTGACATCTCTCTTTTTCTTCATAACCTTTCAAGATGATGGAGAGTGGCCTAGAATTGACATCCTGATGCATTCCATTGGGACCCATGAATTTGTGTGTGTCAAGTTTGCTTAGATGATCTCTGACCCAAACCTCTTCAATCAAGGGAAAGTCCCCCTTTCTGCAGACTTCCTCTCTTGCACCTCTAGAGTCTGAGATTCCCAAGGGCTGATTTTAGCAGTAAAGACAGAAGCAAAATAAATATTTAGCAACTCTGCCTTCTCTGTATCCTTTGTCAGCAAGGCAACTGTCCCATTCAGCAATGAGTTGACATTTTCCTCAGTCTTTCTTTTTCTACTTATGTATTTGAAGAAGTCTTTCTTGTTGTCCTTGACATTTCTTTACAGATCTAATTCCAAGTGGGCCTTGTCTTTCCCTGTTGCATCCCTGTATAGTCTGTCAATGTCCCTATATTCTTCCCAAGTGGTCTGTCCCTTTTTTGACATGCTGTAGACTTCCTTCTTCTGTCTGAGCTTTGCCAGGAGCTCCCTGATCATGCATGCAGGTCTCCTTCCCCCTTTGTTTACCTTTTTACTCATGGGGTTACACTGATCTCTTTGACACCTCATCACTGCCAACTTGAAAATGCAATAAAGGATAATAATCAGAGGGATGTACCAGATGAGCGACTCTTCTCTGAGTGACATCTCTTACCCATGCTCCTCATACATCATGCCCTCTAGACCTTTCACCATCTTTATTGCCCTTCTTTGGACACTGTCTAAAAGTTTTATGTCCTTCTTATATTGTGGTGCTCAAAACTGCACAACGGTATTCAAGGTGAAGCCACAGTAGCACAGAGTACAGCAGGAGAATACAGAAGGGCAATCACTTCCTTTGACTTCCCTTGACTAGCAATGCTGTGCTTGATGCACCCAGGATACAACTAACTTTTTTATACTGTTGACTCACATTCAACTTGCCCTTGACCAAAATACCGAAATCTCATTCCATGGGGCTGCTCTCCAGTCTCTCATTCAGCACTCTGTACATATAAGGTTGTCTGTACATTAGGGTTTCCTCCTCCTAGGTACAGAATCTGGCACTTGCCCTTGTTGGTGATTGCCCTGCCCTCTAATTTGTCAAAATCTCTCTGTAAGGCCTGTTCACCTCTGAAAGAATCATGCAAACATGCTACGGATATTTTAAGCCTTACATCCAGGTAATTTATGAAAACATTTAAAAGAGCTGGCCTTATTTATTTATTTATTTATTAACAAAAAAAAGTAAAACAAATTTGAATTCAGCTAGTTTCATGAAGAGTTAGGGAAGAAATGTTATTATATCTATTAGAAAATTCAATACTAAAAAGAGATTACTGACTACCTCTCCTTTCCCATCCCCCCCACCTTTTTTTTTTTTCCCCTCATTGAGCAGTTCTAGAATCCCTATGTTTAAAAGCAGGATGTTAATATTCACCAAGTAGTATTTTTTACATTGGGAACATGTTTTATTGCCCTTATGAAAAAATACAAAAATATAATTTCTTATAATGTAAATATCCAAATGTAAAGGTGCTGAAAATTTTATATATATATATATATATTTATTATTTTTTTCTGGAGGCTAGTTACACTTCTGCTCACCCATCGTTTTTGTTAAGTTGTATGCTTAACCAATGTTTTTGTTAAGTTGTATGCTGGACATTTTGTCCAGTAGGATCCTATGGGAAACCATGTCAAAAGCCTTGCTGAAGTCCAAAAAGATCACATCTTTTCCCTTGGTCAACTAGATGGGTGATCTTATAAAAGGAAATCAAATTTGATAGGCAGGTCCTACCCCTATATTTATTTAGTATATGTAGGTTCTATATTTATATGGTATGTATATACATATTAATAGGTTTATTTTGATGCTATAGATTTTTTATTACTCATACTTTTTCCAGAGGAAAACAAAGCCAAGTCACATTCCTTTAATCTTATTATGGCTACATGAAAAACAAAAGTGTTGCAGATACTTTTGTTAAAGAAAATATGAGTATTTTCTCATTTTGATAATTATGAAAAATATTACTAGTGCAGTAAGTAGTCATTCCATTCATAACAAATTTGTGTTTTCATGCTGACAGAGATTAAAGAAATTGAACCACATTTATAACTGTCCTTTTATCTTTATATGATTTAATTTTAGAATTATATTAATTAGGGTGTTTGAGAATGAAGGCATAATAGTCACTTATAAGGTCTGAATTGTCAGCTCTCATAATTAAAAACTGATCATTTAGAGTGGGGGTGGGAATTCATAATGTAAGTATTTGCATATACAGATATGACAATAATAATGATGATAATTATCATTATAATGACAATAAAAACAATCTATTCATCTTTCTATAGATTTAATTGTTTATATTTGATAATAATGTCATGGTTTTAGGTAAAGACATTCCTTATCTGAAAATACTCATAGTATAAAAATTCAAACTTTATATTTTATGAAGACATTCTATAAAAAGTACATTATCATCTGCTTGCTATCTAATTCCTATCTTATCTCACTGGAAGTCAGTGCAGGTGAAGTTATACAGGTGATATATATGTATGTTCCCATATGTATGGGAAGGGGTGTCCAGATGATCCCAGGGATGGGATCAGGAAAGCTAGATAGAACTGAGCTAGGCAAGGGATTAAAGGAATAACAAGAAAGGTTTCTATAAGTACATTGGCCAGAAGGGAAAGGCTGAGGAGAATGTACCCCCTCTGATGGATAAGAAGGGCAAACATGTAAAGATACATGTGGAAAAGGCTGAGGTAGCCAACAACTTATTGAAGTAAAAATTGAGTTATAAATCATAGTTTTTCAGTCTATTGTGTGTTATATTACTTACACTAAAACTCATATGCATCAGCCTTGAATTATACATAAAGTTTCATTCTGCTGTTCAGTCTGATGGAGAATTATATAATTCATATACGATCATTCCCATATTAATCACTTATACGGATAATTCTCTTTTATATCTGTTTATTGTATAGAAATTCCAAAATACACTTTGCTAGCTGTAGGAAATATACAACATTATTTACTGCTGCAGTACTAATTGTCTTACTGTCTCTGGCAACCCTGTGAAACTCAACAAGTTTTATCATTCCTTATGATCATATCTAACAAAACCTATAAAGCAATAGACAAATTGAGAGGATAAAGGTTCTGAGCTTCCAGTGTCTTCTGGATGTGTTTGCTATCAGTGGTATAATCTTTTCTATCTTTTATACTTTTAAACCTGAAATAAACAGACTCATTTTTCAATGATTAGCTTATATATATCACAGCTTGTTAAACATTGCAGTAGACTGGAAACAATTCAATTTCTCTATCTGAAATGTAATTTTTATTATTTTTTTTTTTTAAAGAAGGAAATGTGATTTTTCAGTAGCCTGAAGTTAGTAGTTCAATTGTACAAATGTTATAAAGTTACTATAAACTCCTACAAAAAGTGGAAAACTCACATGAATTCACTTTTCCCATTTTAAGTCTTGTCAGCTGCCCTTTAAGACTTACCTACAGACTGAATATTATAACAACATGACAACATAGGAATATACTGTACATCTCACTGCCACTATCCTAAGTGTTAGATTTTGATTTTCAGGACTGAGTGCTTGTTTTGATTTTCACCGAATCACAGAATGGTTGAGGTTGGAAGGAAATCCAGAGGTCATCTGAGCAGGTCAACCTTCCTGCTCAAGTATGGCCATCTAGCTTGTTGCCCAGGACTATATCTGAAGATCTTTGAGAACAGAAACTCCACTACTTCTCTGTGCCACTGCTTTGTCACACACACAATAAACAAATGCTTCATAATGTTCAGAGGGAATGCCCAGTGCTTAAGTCTGTGCACATTGATTTTTGTCAGGGGGCACCACTGAAAAGTCTTTCATGTCAGTGCAAGGCCTTGTAGATAATGTTTGCTTCTGTCCTCCCTGATCCTTAACTTCCAAGGGAAGAAAACTCAAGCACAAGCCAGAAAATAATTGCAGTGAGGTCTGTCCTTTTTCAGTCTTCTCTAAACCTAGGAGTTTACTAGAGAATGCACCAACTACTCAGCCTAAACAAAACAGTTACACATATATATGCAACTTGACACAAAGTTAATGTGAAGTGCAAGAAAAGGAAGGAATCATATGAAAGAAGGAATATTCAGAGTAAGTTCCTTACTTCCCTTCAGAAAAATAAATTGCAAAATAAATTAGTGTTAATCCTACTACTCTTCTGTACTCAGAATTTGCCAGGTTGGAAATTAAAGTGGGCAATAAATTATGGAAAATCAGAATTAAAATTGCAGATGTATGAGTAGGTATTGGAAAAACACATGAACCAAGGGGGAAAAAATATAAAATAAAAATAAAAATAAATCTCTAAGACTCAGTTGACACCCAGAATATACTGGAGGAGAACAACCATACCTTGATTTGAACAATAGATTCCAGCTTTATTTAAAGAAAGGAAATCAAAACAAAACATAACACAATGCAAAACAAAACATTGATAGAATAAATGTACAGAGAACTTTTTTTCACCATCACATGGAATATTCATAACATTTGTTATGGTAGTAGTAGTTTACTACTACTATTACTATTACTATTACGATTACTACTATAAACTTAATAAATAATAAATAAATATTAATATTTAAACTGGATTATTCAGGTTATATCTGCTATCTGAAATACAATGCCTTCCTTATTTACAGCTCTAAGAACAAGTTACACCACAGAAAAATCCAACAATCTGTCTGCATTAAAAACAAATATTTTCCCAGTAAAATTTCTCCAATAAAATATCAATATTGAAGCTCCTGTAACTACTGAACTTTGATGTTTCACTGTAGTTTTATGTACATTTTACAGACTTCTTAAAAACAATATTTAAATGTTATAAAGACCTTCTTTCCTAAAACACATTTCAGTTCTTGAATAGTATTTAATAATTTAAGCCTAGGAGACTGGCTGTGCATAATTAAAGAGTCTAGGAAACAGATTATATTGCCAGATGATGTAATTAGTAAAGTTGTTTACAACTTCATTCAATTCTTGTTTCACTCCCATCTTCTTATTCAGTAGCTTGTACATTTAGCAATTCTGTAAAATACTGAGAAAGACATAAGCAGCGGTTTGTCGTGTTGGGTTTGTATTTCACTCGGCACTGCTGAGACAATATGTAAGGTCCAAGAGTAATTATAAGATTTTGAAAAATAGATCCTATTATAAATGAGGTAGACAATCATAGATGTTCTCTGATATCAGGAGATAAAGTAAGTTTTAGTACATGTTAGTATAGACTATATCTTTTAGATTATTGAAAGCTGCTAACATTTTGTGAATGAGTCTCTGGAGTTAATGTTGAAAAAGAAAGAAAAAAAAAGAGAGAGAGAGAAATACAGAGAAATACAGAGCAAAAGTGAAGACTGAAAGTCAGTCATTTCTCAGGATATTTCTTGTCATTTATCTTTCAAGAATGTTAGTTTTTTGCTGTTTCTGCATTTCATATTCACTACATCATTCCCACAATTTCCCAAGCAATTCAGGATACAAAAATATACACCTCTAATAGTCAGTCCTTCTGAGGACTGCAGAGTTTGACTTCGTATAATAATCACTTATGTTTTAATCGTTTATGATATCTCATTAGTTTAAAAAACAAAAACAAAAACAACAACAAAAAAATGTGTCTTCAAAATTTTGAAAAAATACCAGACAATTAGAAGATGAAACTCTAGGTGGTAAAGAATATATAATTTCCAACATCACACATGTACAGGCACAGTAATGAACCATAGGAACAGAATGATGCTAGTTTCATGACTGTCCACATAACTATTCTTAATCTGTGTTGTAACAGATGGAACCACATAGAAGGTCATGATTATGGCCATGACTGTAGACTAGAGAATAACTATATTGACCTGTAGTTATAAAAAACTGTAGGAGTTTTACAGGTATAACGTCTAATTGATAAGTTTTCCATGTAGTGATCACTTACCTGGGTAGCTAAGCATATCCAAATAAAATTATTACAAAGCACAGAACTAAGTAAATAGTCAAGATGGAATGTCCCCTCCTAGAATAAGGTAATCCGTAAAAATTCACCAATGTATTAGCAACAAATATTTGTAAGGGACCCACACACACACACCATGTCAGTCTTTACCTTTTGCTTGTTTTATGAACAAAATGAAAAGCAGACTGAAGGGAGAGGTTTGTCTCAAAATTAAAATTAAATGTTAAAGTTAAAAAATTAAAAGTTAAGCTGTGAATTTGACAAAAGACACTGTATCTTTTAACAAGAATACAATGAATATGGCCCACCACTGGAGAAAGGCATGTCCCAATGTACAAGAAATTAAATCTTATTCACAAAGCGCATTGGAAACAACATTGAAAAGTAAGGATTCTTTCATTTAGGGAATGGAAACCCAGTGTAACTCACATAGAAATAATCAGAAAAATGCTGACAGTGAGTAAAATATCAATCTGGAGGTCAGCAATGAAGCTGCTATTCAATGGAGCCAAGGAGAAACGAAAATCTAGAGCAAAACACCACGAGGAAAAAAAAAAAAGAAAAAAAGAAAAACTAATAAAGTGCTGTATTAACAAACATATAAACATATAAACATACAAAAAACACATACTTGGCAGTATCTTTGATGCTGGAAGAAATTTCAGGCATTTACAGAAAATAAGTTAGGCTTCCATTTCACTGTGATTCACCTTGAAAACTATCCTGTAGTATCCCACATTTCAACACATGAAGAAAGCCTACCCATCAACAAGACTATTTAAATGATTAACTGTATTTTAGTTCTTTCAGGTAATATACAAAGATAGCATTTTCAAAGGAAAACACAGCAAAAAGTAATCATTATTTTCTAGATTTAACATTATTTATAAATTATTTGGAATGGTAGTGACAGCAAAAGCTTACTTGTACTTTTATTTATTGTAAGTGTATGTATAACTTGCTTGCTTGATCTTTTCACCCAAAGATCATGACTGAAAATACTCATTATGTTACCTAATAACACATTAAAATGTTAGCTAATGATAATGATGACCACCTGAAAAGCAGTGCTATACAAAACTGTGTAAGGATGTCACTAAAGGTCTTACTGCTTCTATCAATACCCAGGTGGTGTATGGAACAATCTTGCATTAATGTTAACATGAGTTTTGCATATAAATCCTCTGTTCTTCAGTGGTAAAGCAGACCCCAGATTGTTTAACTGATCCTTTGCCTGTGCTTTTCAATACAGACATAATCTAAATAATACATAAAGATGGGATATTAGGTATCTTTCTACAGTCACAACATCATTAATTATAATGGTTAAGCTCCTAAACATAAAGTTGAGTAATAATTTGGTGGCAAAATCTGGAAATAGACCAGTACAGAGGCCATATATGTTCTATCAATTTTCTGATATCACAAGAATTAAATAAAAGAATAGAACTTTGACTGCTGTTTATGAATACCATTTGCAAGATCCAGTAAGATCCTGGAATTATACATATGCTTTTAAAGCAATGAAGACCATTTTGAACTCTCATCATTCCACATGATACTCAAACCTGGGTTGTAAACTGTTTCAAAAACATTATGATCCACCAGGAAATGCTTCATATACACAGAACACCTATGATTTCAAATACTGCCCATGGAATGAAAAGGGCAAAGGTCTGGCTTGTTAAATGGCTGGTTTATTAAAAGCATAATTAATCAAGATGCAGCTGTCATATGTCCATCTGATGCCACAGACAATTTTTTATGCAAATATTGTGAAGATAATTTAATGCCATTAATATACATCTACATAAATTATCATTTATTTTTAGCTGACAGTAAGGTTTATACGACAATATGAGAACAATGCTTAAATAACTAAACAACTGATTGTATTTAATTTCCATTCCTATTAAGGGTCAGTGCCAATGACTAGCTGAATATGCATTATCCATTGATTGTGAAGTGCTTCAGGCAGATTCAGACACAATTAGCTTTGTACAGGGGTGCCCAATATATTTTTAATTAAAATGATAAGGTGAAGTTTTCATAGAAGGGGAAAAAAAAAAAAAATCAATCAAACAAACAAAAACTCTAAACTAGTCAGTCTGTTTTTCAGTGTAGACTGGTAAAAAAAAAAAAAAAAAAAAAAAAAAAAAAAAAGTTGTTAGTAGGATTATAAAAAATAAAAATAAAGATACAGAACAGGTGGCTGTTTTCTCAACCTAGTGTATGAGAACTTCCCAAGTCTTTAACACTTCTGTGGCAAGCCCCTTGAAAACCATTTTTCACCAGAAGACTAGAAGAATCTAATATTTAAAAAAAAAAAAAAAAAAAGAGCTATCAGATAATGAATAGTGAAGTATAGAAGTATATGAGATGGTGAAGTATAGAAAACGGGGAAATTGTTATATGTATTTTTTTCTGCATTTTGCTTTTTACTATTTTCTCCTAAAAGTGTGTTGGTTCAATGCAGAGGAAAGCTGACTACTTGTCTTGCACCACGTGATGCTCTGGGAGGATGGAGGAGGAGAAAATAGTCATAGTGACTGAATTTGTGTCATGTATTTTCCAAACTTTTCTGTTTGGCACCAAAGTCACATAGCTGAAAAATAATAATAAATAAATAAATGATTCATAACACAATACATCACTCCTCTCCTCAGTAATATACCACATATGTTGTAAAGAACAAAGCAATTAAGATTATAAGAGATCATACATGAAACATAAAATGGAAGCTATTGCTGGTAAATGGGCTGTCTGTTCCACAGAAAGCATTTTCTTTTGGCCCTTCCTTGTGGCTCTAACTTCATAATATAGGAACACTGTCAACTTATGTTTCTGCCTGAAAATGTCCAACTTAGTATGCCTCATACAGTAACTGCATAGGCTACAATTGTATGAAATTATCAGAAAATAATTAAATAATAGTTGTAAGAAAATAACAGGAAATAAAACTTCTTCCCTTGTTTCAGAGTTAAGCCTGGGCATGTGACAACATGCTTTTTTTTTTTTTTTTTTTTTTTCTCTTAGGAAATTACTGCTGGAATTGGTTAAAATTATCAGTTGGGAAACACGTTTTTAAGAAACTAATAATATTAGTGGAAAATATTGTTTGAATGACTGAAGAAAAAAATAAATTCTTTTCCAGTGTCCAATTAAGTTGGAAAAAAATAAAATAAAATCTGTGGAATGGAAGGTATAGCTTATTTTCTGTAGAAAGACTGTCCTGGCTCTTTTTTTGTCCAATACATACTGTTAACATCCTTTTTCTCCCCTGTCCTTTTCTGCCACAATTACTGGTGATAGTCTGTAATTCAAGGAATGTCTGCATGGCAGCAACTGCTTGTTTTAAGACTGTGCGAATGTACAAACTATTCACTTATCAGTCAATGTAGCACCTTCTACAAAACACACACTGCTTTGAAATGCGTGGTATATAGAAGACAGATGATAAAAAGCACAGCTATTTGAAAAGGTGCAATCCTCAAATACCTCTTGAGTTACCAGTACAGTAGTCTCTTTGTACTTGCAAACACAACAGACTTATCTTGATAATAACTTTCTGTGACATTCCTGGTCTGTGTGGATCTTTAGTCTCTAAGACATTTTAAGCACTTTCAAGTTGTCTTCCTAGTAGGACTAACTCTACTTACTTCCTGCTACAAATATACCCTAATTTCTCATGGTTTACATTGAGATCTGCTTTTGTGCAAGATGCAGAACTGTGGAGAGTCTTACACGTTTCTGTCATTTTTTTCATTTATTCCCTACCCAAAGATAGGGAGCAACCAAACCCTTTGTAATCATGAGATATACAGTAGAAAGTGTAAAAAGAAGTTAAGAATAGTTTCAGATTTTTAAGTTGTAGATTTTAAGTTTTCTCTATTACAGAAGTGACAAGATTTTCTAAGTTTATATATTTATTTATTTTAAAGAAGGACTGCTAGGTAAAATAATCTCACCTGCGTGAGTCTGTTGTGAGAGAGAACATATTTTGATAGTCTCCACAAGTCACTTCAAAGGAAGTGGAAAAGATCCTCGTGCCTTTCTCTATGCTCAGCATCCCTCTTCAGACCACAGAACTCAGTTAGAACTCTAGTACTATATCCTCTTGACCTCCAGATATGAAACCTAATATCTATCAGATTTTTTATAATATAAAGTTTTGGCACAGGCTGGTTGTCAGAGAATTATATAAATGAATAATTATTGTTATTAGCTTCCTAAAACCCTTTGATCAAGAATTAGGTAATTAAATTACCACCAGTCCTGTATATTGTTGAACAAACTTTCATCTTTTATGTTGTCTAATTGAAGCAATGTTCCTTTTGCACCTGAAAAAACATTTCTTACACATTGAAATTCAGTGCTTACAAGATATTTTGCTATGAAATTTATTTTTTAACCATTAGAAACCCAGCCATTTTTATATAATGAAGTTGTATCTATCACATTTGTTTTGCAGTAGTGTTATTGAACTTCCAAGTAGCTCCAAAACTTTGGAAGTCCAAACCAAACACAACTGACAGTTCAATTTTTCTTGAGTTCTTAGGTATTAATAAATATTATAAGATTTCCTTAAGTAATAATAATAATAATAAAGTAAATAACCTATTCACTGATGTTTTATATACACAATGTGTTTTTTTCTGATAAATTAACAGCTACTAATAGACAATGACACATATTGCATACACACTGTTGCATATTTTAACCGTCAGAAACAATATGGTTTGACTTTTCATGAACATTACCAGCCATAATATATTTACATTTATCTCCTAAAAGCAATTTTGTTTAATTTTCCCATTTAAGAGGCTAGAGTAATTTTAAAATATCTACTCAAACTGGCTAGGATCAATAGGTGTCTGAACATGAAATAGCAGTGTGCCCAGGAAGCCAAGAAGGTCAATGCCTTTCTGGCTTGTATCAAGTAGTGTAGTCAGCAGGACTAGAGAAGTGATTGTCTTTCTGTACCCAGCACTGGCAGGCATCCTTTACTGTGTTCAGTTTTGGACCCTTCATTACAAGAAGGATATTGAGTTGTTCAAGCATATGCAGAACAATAAAGTTGGTGAAGGGATTAAAAAGCAAGACATATGAGGAGCAGCTGAAGGAATGGGGGCTGTTTGGTCTGGAGAAATGGAGTCTGATGGTAGAGACCTCATTACTCTCTGCAACCACCCAAAAGGAGGTTGCAGCCAGGATGGTGTTGGTTTCTTTTCTCAGGTGGTGATAGGACACAGGGCAATAGCCCTAGGTTGCAGTGGTGGAGGTTTAGATTGGATAACAGAAAGAATTTATTCACAGAAGTAGTTATTAAGCATTGGAACAGACTGTTCAGGAAGGTGGTGGAGTTGACATCCTTGCAGGTATTTAAGAGATGATTGAATGTGACACTTTGGGACATGGGTTAATGGTGAACTTATCATGCTAAGTGGATGTCTGGACTTGATGATCTTGAAGGTCTTTTCCAACCTAACTGATTATATAATTCTTTGTTTCTATGATTCTATGAATATTTAAATTAGAAGGGACACACAAGGGTCATAAAGTCCAACTCCTTGGTCCCCAAAGGACCACCCAAAAAATCAGACCATGTGTCTGAGATCATTGTCCAAACACTTCTTGAACTCCAGCAGGCTTGGTGCAAAGACTGTTTCCCCAGAGAGCCTGTTCCAGTGCTTGACCACCCTCTCAGTCAAGAAACATTTCCTGATATCCAACCTTAACCACCCCGGTTGTATCTTCAAGATATTCCCTCAGGTCCTGTTCCTGGTCACCAGAGAGCAGAGATCAGTACCTGCCCATCCACTCCGTCTTGTGAGGAAGTTGTGGACCACGATGAGGTCTCCTCTCCTCCAGGCTGAACAATGCAAGTGACTTCAGCTACTCCTTATACATCACCCCACCTAGACCCTTTACCATCTTTGTTATCCTCCTTTGGACACTCTCTAACAGCTTTATAACTTTCTTATACTGTGATGCCTGAAACTTCACACAGTACTCAAGGTGAGGCCACAACAACACAGAGCAGAGTGGGGCAATTGCTTCTCTTGACCAGTTAGCAATGCTGTTCTTGATGCACCCCAGGATGCAGTTGGCCCTCCTGGCTGCCAAGGCACACTGCTGGCTCATGTTCAGCTTGCTATTGATCAAAATCCCCAGATTCCTTTCTGCAGGGCTGATCTCCAGCTTCTTGTCCTCCAGCCTGTACATATAACCAGGGTACAACCTTGCCAGTTGCAGAATCTGACACTTGTGTTTGTTAATCTTCATATCATTAGTGATTTTACAGAATTTGGTAATGTCTGCAAACTCTCTGAAACAAACAAACAAAAAACCTCCAAGTCCTTCATCCAAATTATTCATGAAAATATTGAAGAGGATGGGTCCTAACATGGAGAGTCCTGGGGAATCCCACTAGTGACGGGTTGCCAACCCAATGTAACCCCATTTACAAGAAACCAACCAATTGTTCACCCATCTTATTATGCTTTTATCTAACTGTATTCTGGTCATTTTTTTTCAAGAAGGATACTCTGAGAGACAGTATTGAAAGCTTTACTGAAATCCAGAAAGATTTCATTGACTGGCTTCCTTTGGTCAACTAGCTGGGTGATATTGTAGTAAAAGGAAATTAAGTCTGTTACAAATGGCCTGTTAGAAAGGACAGAAGGAAAGGAAGGAAAGAAAAAAGAGGAAAGGAAGGAAGGAAGGAAGGAAGGAAGGAAGGAAGGAAGGAAGGAAGGAAGGAAGGAAGGAAGGAAGGAAGGAAGGAAGGAAGGAAGGAAGGAAGGGATTGTGAACTTGAATGCCAAAGGAGTATCAGAATGTCATACTTTGCTTTCTTTTGCCACTACCCAAAAATAAACAACCGACAACTACTACAAACTAAATCTTACTGGCAAAGGTAGTTAAAGGTGCATTAACATTTTCCTGAAATATTTTGAGTCTACTTTGGGGTGATTTAGCAGTGTGCTTGTAAATTGGAAGATAAGATGTCTAAAAGAGAATGAGACAAATTTAAATCACATTTAATGAGGCAATCAAGCAGCAATGCTGCTTGTGAGGAGGTCTGAAACTGCCTTTGTAACAGTCAGTTCTTTCTCTTTTTTGCTCTCTTGCTCTATATATATGAAAACACATATATAAAGTAAAGATACTAATAGAAAAGTTATAAAGAGTGTGTGACAAATTAACATTCTTCAAATTCACAAGTAGAAATGGTAGAAATGCTTGCCTAGATTCCAGGCATTCAAAAAATAGACATGGGGGGGGGGGGGGGGAGGCTTAATCTAAAGCTGCAACATAGCATGTAAGGTCAGCTGCCAAATTAAAAGAAAAAGTCATATGAATAAAAATGAGTCCACAAACTGTAGGGAGATATTCTCCAACAAGTCTGTGAAAGCCAATAAAACACTGATAAACTCCCGGCTTACAAATTTATTTGTAAGTCTTTAATAATTGAGGTCCCTTGTAAAAATAGGTTCTATCTCCTAGACCTCCCATTTCAACATAATTAACTTGAATGAGCTTCTCTTCATCATGAAGACAAAGGTGGGAAAACTGATGTAACTGCTATCAATCTTGTGCAGAGTTTGTACAATCTTTTCTTTATGACTGGTTTCACACAGTGACTAATACACACTTTCCACTTCAGACTTTAATTAAAAGCTATAAAAGCAGTCAGCTGTAGGCCATGAATGTGTTTGCAACAAGAAAATGTGCCATTATACAGTGGGAAGATCAAGCACTGTACAAATTTAGTGTGAAACCATATTAAGTAGATCCATATGCCTTGTGTTTAACATAATTCTAAGATCTACATGGTAGCAGCGGGAGTACTAAAATAAAGCAAAATGTCAATTAAAGTCAGGACACACAGTTTAAGTATAATCATGTTAATTCAGAGATATAGGAAACATCTATTTTCAGATGTTTTCAAAAAATCACAGCAAGTGAAAATATCTTTTTCCTTGAGTGTGGCTGTAAGTATCTAGGTTGTTCCATAAAATAAAATGTTAAATCTATCCTGCTGAGTATGAAATGTACTCAATACACCATAGATCAGAATTGTAGAAGTAAAATCGACCAAAAAGTATATTTAGTCATATATTGTCAATAAATTGAACTTTTTTATTCATTCACTGTTTTCACTACTTTTTTTTTTTTTTTTTTGTACGAATTTCTACTAAATATAATGAAACTACTATGTTGTGAAGTTTCTGTGAATTTTGTGAATTCTTTTTTTTCTTAAAATGAAAGAAACATATAATATTGACTTTCTAGCACAAAATATATGTATATATTTTAAATTTAACATGAATTATTTCAATCAGAAATATATTTCTTAATTTTATAAAGAAATAACATATAATCACAGTCAAAGTCATTTTATTTAATAAGCCTTATAAATATTTGACAACTTTTATTATTTTGATCTTCTGTAAGAATGAAAAAAAAATATTCTGTTATTACAAACTGTATTAAAATTCTTAGGAAATGTTTATACCACATGGGTTATGAAAATAGATATATTTAGTTCATATTTAGTTGATGACTTGACTTACAAGATTAATTTTTTTTTTATATGTTGATAAACCTATATGTTTCCTGAAATTTCTTACCTCTATCAGACAGGTTTTTCTTCATATCTGTAGCCCCATTATTATTAAAAACTAAGCTTTTTATTGTAAAACCTCAAATTTATTTTGCTAGCCATTTAATCTTTTAGTTATTGTTGCTCACTATACTATTTATATTTTAATTTCCAGTTTACGGAATCAGAAATGGTTGAGACTGGAAGAGACCTCAACAACATCTAGACCAACTCCTGCTCAAACTATATCAAGATGCTCAAGGTAGTATCCAGAGATACTTAATATCTCCAAGGATGATAAATTTACAACCTTTCTGGCTAATCTGTCCTTGTATTTAATCACCTTCACACTGAAATGTTTCTTCTTATGTTTAAATGGAATTTCTTTCATTTCAGTTTGTGCTAATTGTCTCTTGTCCTGTCACTGGGCACTGCTGAGACAAGTCTGTCTCGGAATACAATGAAAGAAGAAGTACACATCAGTTTAAAATGAGAGATTTCTAGCTATATATATATTATGTTTATTTTATGTCAGACGCTAGATGGTATTCACAATATCTGTTTATCCGAGCCACATCTAAAATACCTTCGAGCAGGTAAAGGAGTAATCTAACCTGTCTGTTTCTCAAGCAATGCTTGAATAGTCAAACCATTGTAAACCCAGAATAACTCCTTGATATTAGACAAGTTATTTTTGTAATACATGTAAAAGGAATTATGGAACCAGGGCATAGATCAATCAATCTATCGGTCTGTCTGTCTATCTATCTATCTATCAATTTTTTTAATATAGGCTGGTGAAATACTGGAACAGTTTGGTCAGAGAAGCTGTGGAGTCTCCACCTTTGGATATATTTAGAACTTGATTGGACAAGACCCTGCTAGCTAGCTAGAGCTACTTCCACTAGCTGGACTTGTTTGAGCAGCAGATTGGATTACACGACCTCAAAGATCACTTCTAACCTATATTATTTTGTGTTTCAGTGATTACACTATAATTCTTTATGTTCTTGCTGGTAGACACAATCTAACGGAAAATCTTAAATACATGTATGTGTTAGCAGGCTTGAATTAGGCATAAACAAACAAACAAACAAAAAGACAACTAAATGCAACAGTTCCTCTATTTTTTCCATTAAGAACTAGGTGCATTTCACAACAATCTTTAAAATATTTTCCTCTTCATTGTGAGAGCTTACCTAGAATCCTAATTTTCTGTTTCATTGGTCTGACAAATCTAGAGATTAAATTTCTTCACAAGTTTATCATGGGAGTTATTCATGCTTGGATCTATCCATTCTGGGGCCAGATGGGATCCACCCAAGGATACTGAGAGAACCGGCAGAGGAGCTGGCCAAGCCACTTTCCATCATTTATCAACAGTCCTGGCTATCAGGGGAAGTCCCAGTTGACTGGCAGCTAGCAAATGTGATGCCCATCTACTCTTTTCCCAAGATATTTTAAAAAGAATAATAATGTATTTTATTTTATTTATTGGGGGGAGAAAAAAATAAATTTATTTAATAGAATTTCACCTATATAAAAAACTTACTGTACACTTCACGAGCAGAAGCATGCATAGCAATATGACGTTTTGTGATTTACCAACTGCTATGGACTGAAAGGGATTTGTATTCAATTCATACAATGAATTTAGAGAGAAATTTAGAAAGAATTTTATAGAAATTTACAATTTGTTCCCCTAGAACCTCCACTGAAAACATTTGCAGCAATGTGAAAAATGGTACAGAATCATAAAATCATATAATATTCCAAGTTGGAAATGACACACAAGGATCATTGAGTACAAGTCCTGACTCCGCACAGGACAACCAACAAATCAGACCATATGCCTAACAGCATTGTCTAAAATCTTGAACACTGGAAAGGTTGGCGCTGTGACCAATTCCATTTGAGCCTGTTCCAGTGACCAAGATCCTCTCAATGAAGAACCTCTTCCTAACATCCATCCTGAAGCTCCCCTGTCACAGTTTCACAACTTTCCCTTGAGTCCTATCAACAGTCACCAGACGGCAGATCAGCACGTCCCACTCCCATGTCCTCATGAGGAAGCTGTAGGCTGGGCTGATTTCCTATTTTCATAGTCCACCTTTGGATGTTCTTTAATCATTTTATGTCCTTATGACACTTTATTTTTCCTTTTTTTTTTTTTTTTTTTTTTTTTGGGTCTGTGTGTCTGTGTGTCTGTGTGTGTTCTGTTTGTTTTTCTTGTTGTTGTTGTTGCTGTAAAGTAACAACAACACAATTTTCTGTTAAAATTTAAATTTTAAAATTTAAAAATTTAAATTAAATTGTTTGAACAATTTTCTGTTAAAATGTTCCTCTGCTCTGTAAATAAATATTTTTATAAATATTTCCAGAATCTGTGTGTTAGTTGAACTATTTTAGAGCAGTATAATGAAGGATGTGCTTCAAAAAAGGAACTCATACAAAATAATCATCAAAGATTCATGAACTATTCTTTCAAGAGGTGGGACCTTAATAGCCAAAGTAATAATGATGAAATGAAGTGGGAATAAAGATTTCTTTCATCTAGCTACAACATACTAGGCCCTTAAATATTTGTATTAACTTTTTCCCCATAGGCACAAATATTTCTCCTATAAATGGGCAAAGACTCATTCCTTTCAAGTACGAATTATCACAAAGATCAAGACAATCCAACATGCATTTTTCCTGTTTTTCTAGATGGAGTTCATTACAAAGAAATATTATAAGAAATATATAAGAAATTATTCCTTAAACTGCAAGTCTGCCTGCCATTAAATACATTTTCTTCAGTTGATACAGTATCAGAAAGATTATGGGAAAAAAAGTATTTTAAAATTATGATTGCCATGGTAACTACCAGTTGCTCTTCTACCAGTTCCATCAATGATACAGTGTCATTAGACATGCTACAACTGTAATGCAGTTAATTTTGTTAAGCTGTCAAATCCATTAAACAAATCCATTAACAACAGAAAGGAATGTGTTATTTAAATCCCAGTGTGACTTCTGTTTAAATGGATGGGAACTATTTTTCCAATGGATAAGGTGTACTTCCATGATGAGTTCCCTGATTGCTTTCATTCTTCTCTTAGAGATGAAATTTAGAATCCATAAGAATTTATAACATTAAATATTCTGATGGTTTTATAACTCTACAAAGTTAACAATGCATACGATGACAGTGATGACAATGCATAAGACCTGAAAATATGGTCTGGCATCTTATTAATTTGTTTAATTTGTGAAATTGAACATGTGATGATAGAAACTTAAATGAGCAATGGAGATGTCTTAACACAGAACAAATAAATTGTTTTTGTGTTTTGTTTTGTTTTGTTCTGTTTTTTGTTATGTTTTAGCTAAATTGATATTTTGTGCACATTTTAATCTGTTGTTTTGTTGTTGTTTCTAGTGTAAAGCCCCATACTTAAAGCTGTTAACTAATAGATGCAGCATTTTTTTTTTTTTTTTTTTTTTGTTAAAATCAGGGGAAAAGAACCCTGATAACTCAACTAAGATGCTTTATAGAAGCTGTCAGTAAATTTCTGAAGTTTTTCATTGTCTTCCGCTTCTGCTCTTTTTTCTATTAAGTGGCTTTCTTGTTCAATTTATGAACCAGATTCCCTCTGATTCAAAACAGTCCTCTCTGATTTATTTCTGCGTACAATGGTAGATATGTTCTGGTAACTGTAGCATAAAAAGGATGTCCAGTTTAACATTAGAGAAATTAAGCTAACTTTTAAACATGTACTAAGGTTTGAAATATTTCTTGCAGACAGCTGTCAACTGTTAATATAACAATATAATACTATTGGTTGTACAGTGGAGGCAAAGTTTTAGATTTGCAGCTGAAATCTATACTGATGTCCTGGTTTCAGTTAGGACAGAGTTAATTTTCTTCCTAGTAGCTGGTAGAATGCTATGATTTGGCTTAGGATGAGAAGAGTGCTGATAACACCCCGATGTTTTAATTGCTGCAGAGCAGTGCTTACACCAAGCCAAGGACATCTCAGCTTCTTGCTCTGTCCTGCCAACAGGCAGGCTGGGGGTGCAGCAAGAGCTGGGAGGGGACAGACCCAGGACACCTGACCCAAACTAGCCAAAGGGGTATTCCATACCATCTGACATCATGCTGAACAATATATAGAGGTGGCTAGCCGGGGGAGGGGACCGGACTGCTCGGGGTTAGGCTGGGCATTGGTCAGTGGGTCAGCAATTGCATTGTGCATCACTTGTTTGTACACATTATTGGTAGTAGTACTATTATCATCATTATCGGTATTATTATTATTGTTATTTTCCTGTCTTAATGAACTGTCTTTATCTCAACTCACAGGCTTCACTTTTCTGTTTCTCTCCCCCATCCCAGAGAGGGAGGGGGGAAGGTGAGCGAACGGCTGTGTGGTGTTTATCTGCCAGCCAGGTTAAACCATGACAGTTTTAAAAAACATTAATAAGCCAAAAGTGCACAGGAGAAAGTTCAACAGCAAAAACATTAGAGAAAAGATGTGAAATTTAAACACTTATGTAACATATTTATTTCAAACAATAGATAAAGTTATTGCACAAGAGTAATGAAGGAGAAACATACTCAAACCTACATTATATAAGAAAGAGGGAGAAAAATGCAGCAGAATAATATATATATATTTAATCAGATAAAATGACTTTTAGAAAACCATTTGATCCAAGAAGTCAATATTAAATTTTAATAAATTTATGATAAACAGTTTTGCTGAAAGCATTTCGAGTACAACTGAGAAGCAGGTGGCTAAAGAAGCCAAAAGTTTGTTCACATCTGTTTAGTTTCACTGTTTTTGTAGTGCTTTTGTTTGCTTGTTTGTTTGTTTTAATGACTGCACAAGCCATCCTTGACAAATTCGGTAAAACATAATAGTAGTCAAAATTTGTTTGATCAGTTCTTGTCAGGTGTTTCTCAAACTCTGTTTCAAAACCTCATAAATTTTATTTCATGTTTATTAATTATCTTTGAAACACTGGAAAGGTAACAAGGGCTGCAGTAAAGAAAAAAAAAAAAAAGCTCTTGCTAAGATCTTAGCAAGTAAGTAAGACAAGTAATAAACAAGGTGAAAAGAAAAAATAACAAAATCAAACAGGAAAAAGTCTTTCTCTCTCTCTTTTTCTTTTTTTTTTTTTTTTTTTTTTCTTCACCAGAAATAAATCAGTGTCCTAAAATCATTCTTAATTTAAAATTAATTATGAAGCTTAACTTTTACTTACAATTTTATCACTCCATGTCACACACCAAAGATTAATAAGAAAAGAATCATTTAAGGATACTAAAATCCAGAAATTGACATTTATAATATTCTGCATTGACTGAACTTTTCCAAACTGTAAACTTATGGACTCTCTGTAATTTAAGGAATAAATTGGACTCCAAGATCAAAAAAAGTAAATAACATTTTAACCTTCTTTCAACTCAACTACTGCACAATCTTTTGTTCTGAAACTTTTACGATCTGTACATTCTGCCTATAGAATGAAATATCAACTGAAATCTAAATCCCCATAGTGCAAATATCCACTTTCCTACTGACATCATGTTTAATTAAACATTTATAGATGCTGAAAGCCTATTCTTCTCCTTTTCATTAATCATAACATTATAAAAATACAATGAAAATATTAAAAAGTAACAATTCAGAAATAAACAAAAAATGGAGTGGAAAAATCTTGTGCACAAGCTAAAAGAATAATAAAAAAAAAATGACATTACTCAATCATTTGGTTAAAACAAAACAAAACAAACAAACAAACAAACAAAAAACATAAAATGCATGTTTGCTTTCATTTTACTGATGAGTTTCCTGATTCTCCTGCTGCTTTGCCTAAGGAAATTTTATCTGCACAGTGTTACAGCATGCTCAACCCTGCCCTAAATTACAGCAGCCTTCAAAAATGCTGGTGGAAAAACACTCTGAAAGAGAACTAACTACCTTCAATAATTTTAAATCATATCTATTTCTCTATTTTAGTTGATGAATATCAGATTTCTATCCCACACACCTGTTGGAGAATGCCATTTTCCTACAGCCTCTATTATGGGCACTAAATGTCAAGAAGGTGGCTTTCACCAGCCTGACTACCTGACTGCCGAAACAAATTTAGAAAGCAAGGTAAATGCTTGGTGCCAATCACAGTCCAGGTAAGTGTCTTTAGTTGAACCATGAGCGTGAAAAGGGATGATTTGATTTTCTGTTTGTCACCTTTGTCCACTCCTAGCACAAATAACATACTCTATCAAAACTGTCCTCTAGCAGGTGATCTTTAATGATGTGCAACTTCAGTTTATTCTGTATATACATTGTTCATTTCTAAATTTTCCTGTGTAAGCATACAAATGTGAAAACAGCTACAGTGCTTCAGTCTAAACTTTCATCTAGATCATGATCCTAGGAGCCTCTAAGAGTACACTTATATTCCTGTAGATGGACTGCTGATTAATAACTGAAGGAAAAGGAGCACACTCAAGCACTGGAAGGTGTCTGGCTGTTTGTTTAGCTTACACCCTTCCCTTTTCCTAGACATATACACAGTCTGAATGCAGGCTGGTCTACAGCACTGGTCCAGGACCTGTTCTTGAACCTCTTCTTTAACACTATACACCTATACAGTTAGGAAGATGCTTACAGAAAGAATATAAAGATTCAGATAACAGTATTGATGTTTTCCAAATTCTGAAGTCAAAGATATCTGTTTGATTCAGATTTTAGAAATATTATTCACAGCTTTCTTTTAATAAATAATAAATTAAAAGGTGAAATTTTCTTATACATATTTGCAGAGGAAGTTGTAATATAATTGTGCTGTTCAATGTGTTGTGTAAAAGGTACTTTCTGCTTAAATTTTCCACCTGAAAATTTTGTTTTATATCCCTTTATATATATTAAACTACACAGTGAATGATTTACCTTTTCTGGTCCATTTTCTAATTGTTATGTCAAATCAAATATTCAGTCTTTCTACTCTATTAAATCTCCCCTTGTATGGAAGGGGATTATACGTCTCTGATAACTGAGGCTGTCCTTATCCATATATTTTCTGGTCCCAAAGTAACTTATTAGTAACATATTAGAAATGTAACATATTAGAAATGAAGGGACCAAAATGGTATGCATTGTTGAGGAATTAGGCTACTGTATCTGTTACTGTTACTGTTCATCTTTTGGCAGAATGACTTTTACTGCCTTGTTTTCGACTGCTAACAAAGTAAATTCTAAAGTGTTGTTTTGTTTCTTGAGAAGATTTCTTTCCTGATAATAAATTATTTTCTAAATAATTAATTTCATCATTCTACCAGAAAGATCAATGTTTCCTTATATAGGCTTCTTAGATTTTATCACCCTTCACTTTCATCCAATATTTTTGCCTTGGCACTTATTGTGAGACTTTTCTGTGACTAGTCTTGGTTTACTTGAGCAATCTTTAAGAATTTGTTATTGTGTCAAACTTTGTCATTTTACTATTCACATCACTTATCTGAACATTCAAATAAGAAACCTCAGCAACGTAATTTTATTCATTATAAAAACATTTATTTTCTAAATGAAGAGTTTTATAGCTATTTTAGCAGCTCACAATGTTATGTGACACTTGTCTAAGCTGCTTTAAGGATTAATAATTAGAAAGCACAGATAATCTAGTCTTGATTTAAATGAGATTACAAAATATTTTATTTTAAATCAGGATTTTAGCATGTTGCTGAACAGCAAAAAACAGTTTTGATTTGTTTTTGGTCCATCTGTTCCCCCCCCCCCCCAGATGTTATTAACTCTGTAGAAGAGGAAGGAAGGAAGGGAGGAAGGAAGGGAGGAAGGAAGGAAGGAAGGAAGGAAGGAAGGAAGGAAGGAAGGAAGGAAGGAAGGAAGGAAGGAAGGAAGGAAGGAAGGAAATCACAGCATAGGTAAGAGTAATAGCACTGAGCGGTCAGGAATGTTTCATTTTATGCACTAAAGGCAATATCTTCTGCATTAACTGTACAAAGTCACTTTTGTGATTTAAAATACTTAATAACGAAGGAAGTTGCCTCTTGCTAGGGATTTTAAAAGCTTTGTATTATATGACACTAAGATTGCCACTGACAGTTAATAATTCTAGTCTCATTGAACTGCATTGACAATGTAAACACACTCTTTCATAGAGACCTCCTAAACTGGGAAAAATAAGAGTAAAATATATTATGAAAGTTTTCCTACAGGTATATTCCCTCCAACCCCCTCATAAGTAGGGTTGGTCAAACGCAGCTAAGTGTAACTGAATTAACCCTATATTAGAAAAGATATAAATAAACAGTGTAACAGTGTTTTTCAAAATTGCTGCTGATTCATGCATAATTCAAAAAGAGAATAAAGGCTAAATTATTAAGCACTAGATAATTACTTATAATAATTCATCATTCCTTGCTTCTAAGTATGCAAGTACTTCATAGTCTACATGGACACAATAAACCCCTTATTCTATAGTCATGATTACACTAGATAAGTGTTGCAGACCCTTGAAAAGTTTAAACTGCAAATCAGAGATATAGAGGTATAGATTTTACTTTTTGAATTGTCTGACCCCATTTCAAAGAAGCAAGCTATTTATCTTCATGAGATATGGAAATGGGTGTTCAGCATTAAACTGTTCATTATTTGAATCATTAGATACTCTTCAATGTGATATGTAAAACATGAAATGGAAATGAATTTGTCTAATACAGATGAGGAAAAGAAAGAACTGTTATGTTTTTCTTTTCATTAGATCTATAGAAACATGTACCGTATAGAATGATGAGTCTCAGAAGGCCTGAATTTATGGTTAATTAAACGGATATATTAGTAGCAAAGAAAAATAGTAAGAGTCATTGTTTAAGTGTGGGTCTCCTGTCTGCCATATATTGCTGATAATGTCATCTATATTTACATAAAACAACGTAAATAATTAATAAATAAAAAATAAAAATAAAATAAAATAAATAAAAATAAAATAAAATAAAATAAAATAAAATAAAATAAAATAAAATAAATACAATACAATAAAATAAAATAAAAAATAAAATATAATAAAATACAATAAAATACAATAAAATACAATAAAATAAAATATTTTTTCAGAATACAATCGGCTTGAAATTTTTACTTTTTTTTTTTTTTTTTTACACTTGGGCATATTTTACTACCAATTTATTATCAATGTGTTTCATTGAAAATTAAGAAATTATGAGTTCAAACGAACAATCAGTCTCAAAGACAGAAGAATATATTTGTTTCACTTCCAATATGGCATTCTGCAATTTACTTGCTTCAGGAACAGGTCTTTACTGCTTTATTATTTGGTATTCCATAGAAACCAAGAACAAACTTGTAAGCCCTTGGCAAATATTACTAAGCAGATTGACATCTGGTTTCCTCAAAAAACTGCATAGAGCTGAAAGGGACCCAATGAAACTTCGAGTCTGCCTTTAAATTTGTTTGTTGTTGTTTTCATTTAATTATCATGTTTGGCATAAAAGATTATCTTTATTGTTACTCAGCTGAATGTATATAAGTAGATCTGAATAAGTTTTTTACATTTGTTATGAAAATTTTGAATATGGTGAAAAATATGTAGAATAACAGAATAATAAGCTTTTGAAGTGTTGCCCACAAGATTAACATCAATTCCCTCTTCACCCTGGAGACACATTAGATCATCTTTCACTAAGATAGAGGGGATATAGAGGGGATATTATAGATAGAGGGGATTCCCTCTCCTCTCTCTACAAGCTGAAAACACTGACCTGGATAAGGGGCATTGGTAACTAGACCCTGCCTTGAAGGGCTGAGGCATCGCCTCAGGGATTTTCTCACCATCCCAGTGGCACCATAGTGTGCACAACAGGTATGAAGCTTTTCAGGTTGATCTGAGCAATATTGAGAAACATAGTACATCTGGCATGGGGGTGACACTGAGGTCATGTCAACCTGTGCTCTGCATTAAAACAGCTCCCACCAAGAAAAAAAGTCTCCCATTGTCTTGGGAGACTCACTTCATTGTTCACATGTGGCTGTGGTAGAGATCACCTGCTCAGCTGCGTAAAACCACCACATTCCCATTCTGATGCAGTCAGTTTTTGAAATTGAAAAATTTTGAAGGAAAAAAAAGTGCAAGTTTCATTATTGGTCTATTTTTGGTTATTCTCTCTTTCTTCCTCCCTGCCTGCTGCTCTATCCCTTTTGGTTGTTTACATTTGAGGCCTTGGAAATCTTTTCAAAATAAAATAAAGTATGAAACAAAATTCTTCACCAAAAACCTAAGTGTGCTTCAGAATGTATCATTAAGAATTGGTTTCAGTATAGTACCAAAAATTCACATCTTTGATTTTTCAGTGTACCATCTAATAATTGTTATGTACCTGGATATATACAAGGATATTTTCATCTCTGCAGTTAGTTGACTTGTCTGTTCAGACTACCTTCCTTGATCTAATAAAAAATGATAGATCTCTTTTCCTCATTTTCCCATCTCTCTAAAAATCATCTTCCTATATACTTGTCTGACTGCTTCGTACTAGCTAATGAACTCATTATGATATGTCAGCATTACTTAAAACTGTTCCATTGTTCACGTTATCTAGATTCCTCACTTTCTCCAGTGCTCTGAGTACATTCATGTGCTGAATATCTGTTAGGTGTTTAGCTCAGAGCTGTTACTCAACTAAAGCCAGGTTTAGATCACACAGAATTACAGAATCATCTAAGTTGGAAGAGACCTCTCAAAATCATCTAGTCCAACCTCTGACATAACACTAACAAGTCTTCCACTAAACCATATCACTAAGCTCTATATCTAAACTTCTTTTAAAGACATACAGGGATGGTTACTGGAGGTCACCCACTTCCCTGGGCAGCCTATTCCAATGCCTAACAACCCTTTCAGTAAAGAATTTCTTTCTAATATTCAACCTAAAACTCCCCTGGTGCAACTTTGGCCCATTTCCCCTCATCCTGTCACCAGGCACATGGGAGAATAGACCAACCCCCACCTTGCTGCAGCCTCCTTTAAGGTACCTGTAGAGTGCGATAAGGACTGAGCCTTCTCTTTTCCATGCTGAACAGGCTGAACAATCCCAGCTCCCTCAGCCACTCCTCTTAAGACTTGTTCTCCAGACCCCTCACCAGCTTCATTGCCCTTCTCTGGACTTGCTTAAGCACCTCAGTGTCTTTGTAGTGAGGAGCCCAAAACTGAACACGATACTCAAGGTGCGGCCTCACCAGAGCTAAAAAGATGTATCTTATATGAACAAGAGGAGAGCAGACAGGGAAAAATGTAATATTTCACTTTCCATAAAAAAAAAAAAAAAAAAAAAGAAATAGAAAAAAAAAAAAACAAGAAAAAAAATATTTGTATTGGTGCTAACTAAATCATGATAAACAAGGGTCTTCGCTTTTGAGTAAAATAAGCCTCAGTAGTTATTAACAACTGGGAAATATTCCTAGGTGCATTAAACAAACAAAAAACTGAAAATTGACTGCAGTTAGGAAAAGCAGCAGCAACATTTTGTATATAAGCAATTTGTGTTGTTTTTCTAATGTGTTTTATATTTAAATTTATTCCAAACACATTCCTTTCTATAGTTGTTAATATCTGTGGAGTACAAGAGTGTGGTGTGGTAAACAAGAGCAGAACTCAGACTTCCTAATTTTAGAACCTAACTTGCACCTAAGTTTTAGTTACTTCTTGTGAGAGTGATTGCTTGCAATATATTGCTAGTGAATGAAGAACAGTAAATGAGTGCCTTCAGCTGAAGACAGAGTCTGTGCAAATCTGGTCTCTCTTTATTAGACCTAGGCTAATATCATTTTGGTTTGTCTTGCTGAGACTAGCTGTTAAAAAACACGTATCTTGCCTTCTTGCCCTTAGCATTCATCATCATTGCTGCTCCTTTTTTTCAAGGGGAAAAACAAACAAACAAAAACCAGCTTGGTTTGGCTTGCCTCTGCTTGGCAGACTGTTTCTCTTCTTCCCTTGCCTGCTCAGCTTGGATTGAAAAGTCCTCCCTAAAAAAATCAGTCCAGGGTTGCTATATCAGAGAAAGAGGGAAACCCTTTTTCTAAGCACGTGTTCTGTTTGGTAATGGAGAGTTAAAACTTCACTTCCATAAGCAAAATAAAATGAAATAAAACTACACAATACAAAATAACATAAACCCCTTATATAGTTACAGCATGTTTCATATGACAGAAACTTTTTTGAATAATTTATATTACTAAGAACTTTTATTTGGAATTACTTTACATTTGTATGTGATGTTAAATATATAGTACCTGTTTTGAGCTTCGTGGAACAAGGTTCAAAGAGAATTTTAACAATCTATTAAAATGATGGATACCTCTTCTGTACATAAAAATTCTACAGCTTTAATGTTGGCTACCTTTAGCTGTCTAGGACTAATAGTGAGAACAGGTTCCCATTTGGAAAACTTTCTTGCCGCAGGCAAGAAATTGCAAATTTTCCCCGTTGCTGGGAAAATCCAAGATGCCCTTCTGAATACCTTTACTTCTATAGAGCTTTGGAAAGCAAACAAACCACAGAATATTTTATATGACTGTTTAAGAACTAAATAAATGATGGGTTACAGTCATCTTTTTCTGTACGAAGTGTCATAATACTCAGCCATTGTTGTCTTTTACTGCTCTTTTTCATTTTTGCAGCAGTACACAACTGTATACAGATCAGTACAGAAACAACTACAAGCATCTGAAAAGAAGAATTCAGGATATGATCCAGGTTTTGTGGAAATAACAAAATGTTTATTCTTGAAAAGAAGGACAGAAAGATTCCATAATTAAATCACAGATGGGCTGGTATTTAAAAAAAAAAAAAAAAAAAAAAAATGTATGTATGAAAAGCTCTCAATGCATGATGAAAAAATGAGATATTCAATTACTCAATTATGAGTGTGGAAAGAAGTAGAAACAACTAAATCAAAACAAGAAAAAGAACTAGATAAAGGCAAGTAGGTAAAATAACCTCAGGATAAGCTCTACTACCTCAGGATATAAAATATCAGTGATAATTCATGAGCACATCTAATCAAGTGTACACTGTAGGTATATATAAATTATCAATCAAGTCTTCAATAGCAGTAAAATGAGTCAATCATTTAATAGATATTTTCCACCACCAATTTTTAATCCATGAACTGCCAGTTAAGTAATGGAACAATTTTTCATCATGAAATAACCTTTATGTTATTTTATTGTTCAGTGCTCTCTCGGGGAAAGTTTTTGCAGTCTGTTAAGAGGGCTGATGGCACGCTGTAAAGCAATGCATATGTTATGTCTTACTAAAATTATATTAAATATCACAACTTATATTACAGGTTTGAGTCTCTTTTTTATTCTACCACTACACTTCCTGTCTTGCGGGTGCCCTGATATTTATAAAGGCTTTGTATTGGAGATGTTGTTTCCTACTATTTGCATCTTACTGTGTTTCTCATCTAGCTCACTTTTGAAAGGTGGCCCACCTACTGAACATGCAAACTACTATCTGGCTGAAAAAAAGGCAAAGACTTTTGATCTATAGCAGAAGTTACTGAAGCTGTAAAGCCAATTAAAAACAAAAAAATAAAAATAAAAAAATAACACAAGAGTAAAATTGTAGACTAATCAATAATCATTAATTATGAAGTGATAATAATACTGATAATTGATAAAAGGCACACAAAAACAGCAGTTCATTAAGACAAGGGAACAAAACTTATACTCTGTACCCTGTTATCCATTAAACTTTCATAGAATAGAATCATTAAGGTTGGAAAATACCTTCAAGATCATCTGGTCCAACCATCACCCTACTACCAATGTCACCCACTAAACCATGTCCCTAAGCACCATGGCCAACCTTTCCTTAAACACCCCCAGGTGTTTAAGTGACTCCACTACTTCCCTTGGCCACCCGTTCCAAAGCCTGTCTACTCTTCCTGAGAAGAAATGTCTCCTAATTTCTAACCTGAACCTCCCATGGGGCAACTTGAAGTCATTCTCTCTAGTCCTATCACTACTTATCTGAAAGTAGATGCTGAACGCCAGCTCCCCACAACTTCCTTTCAGGTAGTTGTAGAGAGCAATAATGTCTCCCCTGAGCCTCCTCTTCTCCAGAATAATCAACACCAGTTTCCTCAGCTGCTACTCATAAGGACCAGGCCCCACCAGCTTCATAACCTTTCTCTGGACATGTTCAAGTGCCTTGATGTCCTTCTTCACAATAACACAGAATTGTCTAGGTTGGAAGAGACCTCCAATATCACCTAGCCCAACCTCTGACCTAACACTAACTAAACCATATCACTAAGCTCTACATCTAAATGTCTTTTAAAGACATCCAGGGATGGTGACTCAGCCACTCCCCTGGGCAGCCCATTCCAATGCCTAACAACCCTTTCAATAAAGCAGTTCTTCCTAATATCCAACCTAAACTTCCCATGGCACAACTTTAGCCCACAACTTTACCCCTCGTCCTGTCACCAGGCACGTGAGAGAGCAGACCAATCCCTACCTCTCTACAGCCTCCCTTAAGGCTGTGAGGGGCCCAAAACTGAACATAGTACTCAAGGTGCAGCCTCACAAGTGCAAAATACAAGGGGATAATCACCTCCCTCGTCCTGCTGGTTACACTATACCTGACACATGCCAGGATGCCATTGGCCTTCTCGATCACCTGGGCACACTGCCAGTTCATATCCAGGCAAGCATCAGTCAGCACCCCCAGATCCTTTTCCTCTGCAGAGCTTTCTAGTACACTCTGCCCCAAGCTTGTAGTGTTGCATGGGGTTGTTGTGATTGAAGTGCAGGACCCAGCACTTAGTCATGTTGAACCTCATCCCCTTGGCCTCTGCCCCTTGACCCATCATGCCCAGGTCGCTCTGCAGAGCCTTCCTATGCTCTGACAGATAGATGCTTCCCCCCCCCCCCAATTTGGTATCATCTGCAAACTTAGTGAGGGTGCACTCAGTTCCATCATCCAAATCATCAATAAAGACTTTAAAGAGGATGGGCTCCAACACCAGCCTCTGGTGAATACCACTTATGACCAGTTGCCAGCTGGATTTCACTCAATTCACCACTACTCTCTGGGCCCAGACACCCCACCAGTTTTTAACCCAGCAAAGAGTGTACTTGTCCAAGCCATCAGCTGACAGCTACTCCAAGAGAATGCTACCAGAGACCATGTCAAAGGCCTTACTGAAGTCTAGGTAGACTACATCAACAGCATTTCCCTCATCCACCAGGTGGGTCACCCAGTCATAGAAGGAGATGAGGTTGGTCAGGCAGGACTTGTCTTTCATGAACCCATGCTGACTGGGCCTGATACCCCAGTGGTTCTGCATACACTGTGTGATTGCATTCAAGATGACATGTTCCATCACCTTTCCTGGCACCGAGGTCAAGCTGACAGGCCTGTAGCTCCCCAGCTCTTCCTTACAACCCTTCTTACAGATAGGGGGTCACATTAGCAAGTCTCCAGTCATCTGGAACCTCTTTGTATGCCCATGGCTGCTGATAGATGATGGAAAGAAGTCCAGAAATCACATCTGCCAACTCCCTCAGTGCCCTCAGGTGGGTCCCATCTGGCCCCATGGATTTGTGACAGTCCAGGTGGAGCAGCAGGTCTCTTAACTGTTTTCACCTGAACTGTGGGGGGTTTCTTCTGCTCCCTGTTCCAGACTTCCAGGTTGGGAGGATAAGTACTCCAAGGATAAGTGGTCTGGCTAGTAAAGACAGATGCAAAGAAGGCAATAAGAACCTCAGCCTTTTCCTTAGTACTCATATTCACCCCTGCATCTAGTAAAGACTGGAGATTCTCCTTGGCCTTTCTCTTGCTGTTAATATATTTGTAAAAACATTTTTGTTATCCTTAACTATAGCGGCCAGGTTGAGCTCATACTGGGCTTTAGCATTTGTGATTCTCTCTCTGCATACACATAATTTTCTTGTACTCCCCCTGAGTTGCATTTCCAGCATATGTCTAGGAAGTTAAAGTTCCCCATGAGAATAAGTGTTGGCAACTGAACGTCTTCCGCCAGCTTCTTATAGAATGCCTCATCCATCTATTCACCATGGCTTGGCAGTCTATAACAGAACCCCACCAGGATGTCCAGCTTGTTGGCCAACCCCCTGATCCTTATCCACATGAATTCTACCTTATCATTCCCAACCCTGAGCTCAACATCAAAACACTCTCTAATATAGAGAGACATGCCACCTCCCCTCTTTATTTGCCTGTCACTTCTGATGAGCTTATAGCCATCCATTGCAGCACTTCAGTTCTGGGAGTGGTCCAACAGTGTTTCAGTGATGGAAACTAAATCACAGTTTGCCTGACAGAATGCCTTCCAGCTCCTCCTTTTTGTTGCCCATACTGTGTGCATTGGTGTAGATGCACTTCAGCTGCGCCACTGCCCTCACCCTCAACCCTGGCATTGCTCCCCCAGGCTCAACTCTACTGAGTCTCATTTCATATGCATTCCCCTTCAAACCTAGTTTAAAGCCCTGTCAATGAGCCCTGCCAACTCCTGGGTTAGAATCTGTTTACGCCTTTGAGACAGGTGGGTCCCATTGGCAGCCATCAGGTCAGGTGCCAAGTAAACTGCCCCAGAATCAAAAATAAAATAAAAATTAAAAAATTCCTGCAACATCACAAGCCTCTCAGCCATGCATTGATCAGCTGAAACTTCAAGGTCTGCTCAGTACCACTCTCCACCACTGAGGGGATAGAGAAAAACACTGCCTGTGCACCCACTCCATCCACTAACCACCCCAATGCTCAGAAGCCCCTTTTAATAGCCTTCAGGCTTCTCTCAGCAATTTCATCATGGGCAGCCTGAACTATTGCTAAGGGGTAATAATCAGAGGAGTGAAAAAGGTCAGGAAGTTTCCCTGTAATGTTCCTGACCTGGGCCTCAGGGAGGCAGCAGACTTCCCTTTGGAGTCCAGCTGACAAGTGGGGCCCTCTCTTCCCCTCAGAGGGGAGTCACCTACAACCATTACCCCTCTTGCCTTCTTGGTGGAGGAAGTCTTGAGCCATGGAGTCAACTTCCTTGCCCTAGACAGCATTCTGTATGGACCTTCTCCCACATCCTTACCACCCTGTCCCTTGTGGTCCAAGGCCTCAAAGCAATTGTGTAAGGGCACCTGGGGAGGTGAGGCAGGTAGGAAAGGGACTCACCTGTGACACTGCGCAGAGACCTGTTTCCATTTATCTCCATTTCTTAGGTCCCCTCCCTCTGCCTGACTGCAACAGGGCAGGGGATCCAACACTGTTTGGGGTGTGTCACCCCCATGCCTTTCTCTCAGGCATGGTAGAGTGACTCCATAAGCCTAACTCCTATTCACACATCCTGATGATCCTTAATCACTCCACCTCCTCCCTGAACTATGCCACCAGGCTGATCAGATCCTCCACCTGCTCACACCTCATGCAGGCACTGTCTCTGTAACCCTCCACTGGTAGCAATAGGCTCAGGCACTCCCTGCAGCCAGAGACCTGAACAGACGCATCTTCAGGCAGGCACTTGGTCTAGGTTGCTACAATCTTTTTGGCAGGCGCTTTGGCGAGTGCTTAATGCCTGGCGGTGACCATGGCTGGGTTTCTTGTATGGGGGGTAGCCAGTAGGTGAGACAGTCTCCAAAGTGGTGAGCGATACTTTACCCTCCCTGCAAGCCCTGCCTCACAAACTGCCGTACCATGCCCTGACTGCAGGCCCTGTTTGCCATGCTCATGGTCCCTTGACCACCCATGGGGGTGGGAGTGCTTCTGGCTCCACCCATGCTCAAGGGCTTCTGGGTCCTGGTTGCTGCGTCCAGTGGCTTCAGTGAAGAAAAGTGGCTGACCCCTGCAATCCCCAGTTCTGCTGCAGCACGTGACAGCTCTGTAAGGTTATTCTGTGCAAAGATCCTGCACAAAGCTTCTCATACCCCATGTCTCCTGCAAAAGAGTGGTTATTTACAGAAGCCATCCATAGCAGTTCAGAGTTGTTACATTCCATGTTTTGACAAGTATTGACGTTCTATTTATGCAACTGTATACAGAAAGTTGTTTGGGAGTTTAAAACAAACAAACAAACAAACAAACAAACAAAAAAGTTTTGAAACCCTGAGAGATCGGGTGACCTAACAGCTTGGTTTTTATTTATGACTCAACATATTTACCCCAAATTTTACTTACATATGAACTACTGACTTAACAAAATAAACATGATAAATCTTTCCACTCTAAAATGTCTCTTCAACCCTGGCTGTATGTTTAGCTAAGGTGTTGCAATGTCCTTCCTGAAATGGAGTAATCAAATCTGATCTAATTTAAACAAATTTAACCTTGAACAATGTGAAGATCATTTATTTAAGGGGGTGAATGAAACATACTTAGTTTAAGATAGGTCGACAGAAGCATATAGATTATCTTTGTAGACAGAAATACTGGCCATGCCGAAGTCAGTGTAAAATTCAGAGATAGTAGTGGAACCAGGATTCTGTCCAAAGCATCTCTGCTGGTGACAGCCAGCTTTCTGATGAATTTGTGTAGATTTGTAAGTGTGTTTGATTTCAGTTGCCCATGTAGCACCAGAAATAATCTTTCATCTAGTCAGTTAACATCCTTTTGATAAATAATACCTACAGACATAATTATAAAGGAGCTTCCTTTTCAACAAGAAGGAGAATAGTGTTTAATAGCTAAATAGGTAGCTCCTTTTCTCCAACACACCTCTCTCCTTCCTTGCAAATAAATAAATAAATAAATAAATGATCCAGCACCACAGAAAGAAACAGGGAGATATGAATCAGTTTATCCTGTCATGCTACAGCTTTTAAGGATGGGCAGATTGTCCTGGGGTTTCTTTCATGTGTGATGTAACAGCAAAATGAATTTTAGCAGTAATTTCTAACTGAGAACAAGATACTGCTGTGTCTGACATCCAACCAGCCATGAAGAGAGCTAAATACAGTGGCTGCCCTGGAGAGAATCCAGCAGCCACCCCACATGAGAGCAGTATATAACAGATGGGACTAGGATGACTGATTTAATTAGAATATTTTAATAGAAGAATGAAGAAACATTGCACAGCTCTATCAGTTAGTGAAAAACTCCATTAAATTCTCCAAATTAATTGTTCCATAGGGAGAATATGTCAAATAAAGCATATCTCACTCTAATCTCTTTTTTTTTTTTTTTTTTTTTTTCTTTTTTCCTTCTCTTTTGGGAAATTCCACATTATCATCATTAAATACATTTATTAAATTGCATTTTCAATATACTGAAAATTCTAAAAATGAAATAAACATTTGTATATACATATATATATATAAATCTATCTACATGGTTTAAAACACTTCATTTAATCTGGTACATTCAGATGCCGTACTGTAGAAATACCTTTACTCATAATTTAAGAAAACAAAAAGTCTAGTGACAAGTTGTTTGCTGTATTCATCTAATACATAACCTTTGTCCAAAACAAAATTATTTGTCTCTTTTTAACTCTTCTTTCCTTTAAATGTGTATATATATATATGTATATATAAAGAAAAATAATAAAAATAAAAGAAAGATGTACAATGTACTTGGGTTTCCTGTTAGAATCATAGAAGTTAAATGAAGTCAATTTTCATTGATGGTATTTTTCAAGAAATATATATTTTTTTAAAATCACATGAAAACCTTGCATTCATTTCAATAACACCTTTTTGTATCATCAGATGACAGATGTTTCTTTAAGCTAGCTTTCAAGTCCTGCATTAAATAATTTTAGCCAAATCATCATATCATCTTTGGGTTTGAAAATATCATATATTTTACAAAGTATAGTGGGCCTACTGAAGATAATTTAAGAATGACTGCTTATTTGCAGAGTGAGTGCTGGTGATGGTAATTCAGTTGTTGGAATAATGGAATTTCTAGTCATGAGAGAATTTGTTATTCAGTAGCTGTTCATTTGCCAAGAAGAACAAATAGTCTAGCTAATAGCTCAAGAAGAGAATCTCAGTTTTATTTTGTGGGACCTTCATATTAAATTATAAAGTTCTATCTACTTATTGATAACAAATTTAAAGAAGACAAATGGGATACTTGAGAATAATTATGATAATAATAATAACAATAATAAATAATCTGAAGTGGTGACAGTTTTTGTTTGTTTGTTTGCCTCTTATTTTTTGTCTAAATAAAGGTTTTCATTGTTGACAGAGTTTCATCTACCCTGGTCAGATTTTTCTCTTTCCTATAGTAAAATGTAAATGTTATGCTAATTGAGCATGAAATTTAGCAAATCCAGACATGAATCAAATCCCCCCCCCCCCCGGGATTTTTTTATTGTGTGTGTTTGTGTGTGTGTGTGTGTGATATCTACAGCTACTTTATATTTTAGGAAATACTGCTTGGCTGAGGAATTAGGTTAAGTAACAATGATGACATGTTTTTATACATATGCTACCCAGATATTTTCATCTTGTGATGATTTCAGTGAAACAACCATCTTCAAGTCCTTTTTTTATTTTTTCCTGGAAGGGTTTTATATAAGAATTTCATTCCAGAGTTTTGTAAATTCTAGTCTGTTTTCCAAGAACTCCATATTATTCTTTCTTATCCTTCGAGAATGTTCCATCACAAAAAAAAGACAAATAGTCACATGCCTTTCAGGAGTTCTCAATAGAACTTGAATTTGTTGGCTTCTACAGAATACTTCAAAATATAGTTATTAAAAAAAAAAGAAAAAAAAAACATATTTTTCTGATTAAGTGGGATGTCAGTTTGAGCTCCTACTCTTTTAACTTTTGAATGATCCAATGTGACATATATTACTGTACAACTACTATACGATGTGGCATATTACTATAGTAGTCAATCAATTAATATTTCAGCAGCAGCCTAGATCAGAATCCTCTACAGATTAAAACTTCTGCAAAGTCATTCTGACATTGAGAGTCTTCCAATAAAGAAATTAATGGAATACGCAGAACACAGTTATGGTACAATTAATACCTCAATCAGAACAGTTCGTGTTTAGAGTTTACAGCTTCTACTGCATCATTAAGGCTAAGAGATTTCTGAGATTATCTGAATTTTGGGAAGGAATTAATTTTTCCTGAGTTGTATATTAATGACATTCCATGATGGCTTTTGTTGTTCATACTCATATTCAACAATAACACAGTTTCTATGGTTCTAATAAGGCTGTTTAATTTACGAAAACAGTTGAACACAGGTCCTTTACTGCTTTGGGGTATATTGTTGTCCTTGGGAGAGATAATTTCCTCTTCATATACACATTAATTTAGGTTGAATTTATTGCTGCCTGCATGCTAGTGAATTTGGAAGCAAAACATTGCTCAAAATTTAAGGAGAATAGTGAAATAGTGTTAAGTATAAGCTAAACCTAATTGGAGGACCAAAATTGGATGAATCCCCTGGGACAGGGCCCTAGAGGGAAAGCAGGTCCAGGAGAACTGTCTAATATTCAAGCACCACTTCCTCCAAGCTCAGGATCAGTGTATCCCTATGAGAAAGAAGTTGAGCAAGGAGGACAGGAGACCTGTGTGGCAAAGGTCTCTTGCAAAAACTTAAGCAGAAGAAGAAAGTGTACACAGTGTGGAAGAAGGGACAGACCACTTAGGTGGAATATAGGAACAGTCATACAATGCAAGGATGCAATGAGGAAGGCAAAGTCCTGGTTAAATTTAGCAACAGGCATCAAGGATAGCAAGAAGGGCTTCTTCAAATACATCAGCAGCAAAAGGAAGACTAAAGAAAATGTGGATGCACTGCTGAACGAGGCTGGTGCCTTGGTGATGACAGATACAGAGAAGATGGAGTTACTGAATGCCTTCTTTGCTTCAGTCTTCACTGCTAAGGCTAGCCCCCATGCACTACCAAACCCGGAAACAATAGAGAAAACCTGGAGACAAGAAGACTTTCCCCTGGTTGAAGAGGATTGGGTAAGGGGTTATTTAGTCAAGACAGGCACATATGGGCCCCAGTGAGATGCCCCTTAGTGTGCTGAGGGAACTTGTGGATGCTATTGCTAAGCCACTCTCTACCATCTTTGAAAAGTCTTGGAGAATGGGAGAGGTGCCTGAGGACTGGAAGAAAGCCAACAGTCCTCAGATTGGAAGACTCCAGTCTTCAAGAAGAGCAAGAAGGAAGACACAGGAAACTACAGGCCAGCCAGCCTCCCTTCTATCCCTGGAAAGGTGATGAAGCAGCTCATCCTTGAGGCCATCTCTAAACACGTGAAGGAAAAGAAGGTGATCAGAAGCAGTCAACATAGATTCATCAAGGGGAAGCCATGTTTTACCAACCTGATAACTTTCCATGATGGGATGGCTAGCTGGATGGATGAGGGGAGAGCAGTGGATGTTGTCTACCTTGACTTCAGCAAGGCTTTCAACACTGTCTCCCATAACATCCTCATGGGCAAGACCCGCAAGTGTGGAATCCTTGAGTGGATAGTGGGGTGGATCAAGAACTGTCTGGATGGCAGAACTCAGAATGTTGTGCTCAACAGTGCCAAGTCTAGTTGGAGGCCTGTGGCTAGTGGTGTCCCCCAGGGATCAGTACTGGGTCCAGTGCTATCTAACTTACTCATAAGTGACCTAAATGAAGGGACAAAATGCACCCTCTTTAAGTTTGCAGATTATACAAAGCTTGGCGAAGTCACTGACACACCAGAGGGCCTGTGCAGCCATTCAGAGGGACCTGGACAGGCTGGAGAGTTGGACAGAGAGGAACCTCATTAGGTTCAACAAGGGCAATTGCAGGGTCCTGCACCTGAGGAGGAACAACCCTAGGTACCAGTAATGGTTAGGGATTGACCTGCCAGAGAGCAGCTTTGTGGAGAGGGACTTGGGGGTCATGGTGGACAGCAAGTTAACCATGATCCAGCAGTGTGCCCTTGTGGCCAAGAAGGCCAAAGGGATCCTAGCCTGCATCAAGAAGAGTGTGGACAGCAGGCCCAGAGAGGTGAGCCTCATCCTAGCACTGGTGAGGCCACACCTGTGTGCAGCTCTGGGCTCCCCGGTACAAGAGGGATGTAAAACTTCTAGAGAGGGTCTAATGCAGAGCCATGAAGATGATTAAGAGATTGGAGTATCTTGTCCTATGAGGAAAAACTTAGTGACCCGGCCTGGTTAGCCTAGAAAAGAGGAGATTGAGAGAGGATCCATCCAACCTCTACAAATACCTGAGGGGACAATGTAAAGAGGATGGGGCCAAATTCTTCTAAGTGGTGGACAGTGATAGGACAAGGGGTAATGAGTATAAATTGAATCACAGGAGGTTTCATAAATTGAACCACAGGAGGTTTCATCGCCATATGAGGAAGAATTTCTGTACAGTTTGGGTGACAGAGCACTGGAACAGACTACCCAGAGAGGTTGTAGGGTCTCTTTTGGAGATATTAAAAACCTGCCTGGATGCAATCTTGTGTAACATGCTATAGGTGACCCTGGTTGAGCTGGGAGGTTGGACTAGGTGATCTCTGGAGGTCCCTTCCAACCTCAACCATTCTGTGATTCTGTGATTCTGTGATTCTGTAAACAAGCTTATCCTCTGAAAATATGGAAGTAATTGTTTTTGAGGTTAGGACATAAGAAAATCACTTCAAGTTGCACCCATGGTTGTTTAGATTATGTGTCAGGAAGAAGTTCTTCTTTAAAAAGGTAGTCAGGCATTAGAACAGGGACAGATAGAGTCAAAATCCCTGAAGGTCTTTAAGAGACATGTGGTTGTAGTGCTTAGGAACGGGTTTTAGTGATGAACTTGGTAGTATCAGGTGATGACAGGACTTGATGATTCTAAGAGTTTTTTTCCAACCTAAATGATTCCATACTTCTGTGATTCTGAATAAAATAGATGTCTAAAGAACTGACTAGAAACACACTGTTACTGTTTCTCACACAGACACCATGGATGAGCAATGATAACATGAAGAGTGATATTGGTTAACCCCATATTAGTCAACTATCTGCTTGGAGTGAATTTTCTTCAACTTTATCTTATAATGTGTAGGAATATTTAAAAGCCAAATAATCAATGAAATAGATATATAATTCACTATAGATTTGAAACTAGAGATATCACAAGGTTAAGAAAAATGTCCAAGAAGATTTGTACAAATAAAGTCCACATATGGGTTAGGTGATATTTCTTCTCAACATTCTCATCACTTTTGAAATCTTATAGTTTGTAAATTTGGGTGGAGAGAACAGGATGGGGAAGTGAGAGGAAAGGATTTTTTTATTTTTTTTTTAATTTCAATAGAGAATAATTAGGGTCACAGCTGTGACTACAGATTTTGGATGCTCTGAAAATGGAAATAAATAATAATGCTAAAATTTTGCTACAATGTGTATATAATTTGAATTAATTGTTTCCAATGACAATGAATCATTACTTTAGACTATATTATTTATGGATTTTTTTTCTTCCTTTGTATATGGAATTATGTTTGTATTAAAATGTTTCATATCCTTGAATTCACTTTTTTTTAACAATACAAACAGTATATAAAATATATTGTTTATATTTATATTGTTATTTATAACTCTTATACAGTATAAACAGTATATAAAATAAAATATACTGTTTATACTGTGTAAGAGTTATATATAACAATGTAAAGTTCTGACACAGAAGTAGAGATTATGGCTTTATTTCAAATCCTCAACTCCCTTGGTCTGTCTTCATAGGAGAAATGTTGCAACCCTCTGATCATCCTTGTGGCTCTCCTCTGGGCTTATGCTAAAACATCCACATCTTTCTTTTGTTGGGGGACTGTGGTGGTTTTACTCAGCTGTGCAGGTAATCTCCACCATAGCCATTCTCTCATTCTCTCTCCTCAAAGGAAAAGGGGGAGAAAATACAATGAAAAGGGCTCAAGGTTTGAGATAAGGACAGGGAGATCACTCAAGTGTTATTGTAATGGGCAAAACAGACTCAAAATAGGGAGACTGATGTAATTTATTCTCTATCACTAACAAGCTAGAGCAGTGAGAAACAAACAAGCAAACAAAAAACTAAATGCACCTTCCCTCCATTCACCCTCTTCCACCTCCTCCCCCTGAGTGGTTCAGGGGAACAAAGGTATCGTAATTGTGGTTGGTCTGTAACACTTTGCCTCTGCCACTTCTTCACAGTCACTCTCTTCCTTTGCTGCAACATGGGGTGCCTCCCATGGGATACAGTCTTTCCTGAACTGATCCTATGTGGGTTCCTGCAGGCAGCAGCTCTTCAAGAACCATTCCAAATGGATGAGTCTATGCCATGGGGTCCATCTGTCAGGAACAAACTGGTCCAACATGTGTCCCCCACAGGCTGCAGCTCCTGACTGATCACCTGCTCCTGCGTGGGCTCCTCTCTATGAGCTGCAGTGTAGGAAAACAAAGAGGGTTTGTGATCTTTGGAAAAGAGGGCAGGCCACTCAGAAGGATTATAAGGATGTTGTAAGGATGTATAGGGACAAAATTAGAAAGGCCAAAGCTCATCTGGAGCACAGTCTAGATACTGCTGATAAAGACAACAGAAAATATTTCTATAAATACATTAACATGAAAAGCAGGACCAAGGAGAATCTCCATCCTTTACTGGATGCAGGGGGAATCTTAGTGACAAGAGACAAGGAAAAGGCTTAGGTGCTTAATGCCTTCTTTGCCTCAGTCTTTAGTGGCAAGAGCAGTTGTTCTCTGGATACCCAGCACCCTGAGCTGGTGGAGGGGGATGGGGAGCAGTATGTGGCCCTCAAAATCCACGAGGTAATGGTTGGTGACCTGCTATGGCACTTAGATGTACACAAGTCGATGGGGCCGGATGGGATCCACCCAAGGGTGCTGAGAGAACTGGCGGAAGAGCTGTACAAGCAGCTTCCTCTTTTATCAGCAGTCCTGGCTATCGGGGAGGTCCCAGTCAACTGGCAGCTAGCAAAAGTGATGCCCATCTGCAAGAAGGGCCGGAAAGTAGTCCCGGAAAACTATAGGCCTGTTAGTTTGACCTCAGTGCCAGGGAAGCTCATGGAGCAGGTTTTCTTGAGTGTCACCACGTGGCAGTTGCAGGGCAACCAGGTGATCAGGCCCAGTCAGCATGGGTTTATGAAAGGCAGGTTCTGCTTGATGAACCTGATCTCCTTCTGTGACAAAGTGACATGTTTGGTGGATGAGGGAAAGGCTGTGGATGTGGTCTACCTTGACTTCAGTAAGGTTTTTTACACCATTTCCCACAGCATTCTTCTCAAGAAACTGGCTGCTCTTGGCTTGGACTGGCATATGCTTCATTGGGTTTGAAACTGGCTGGATAGCCGGGCCCAAAGAGTCATGGTGAATGGAATTAAATCCAGTTGGAGGCCAGTCACTAGTGGAGTCCCCCAGGGTTCAGTACTAGGGACACTTCTCTTTAATATCTTTATTGATGATCTGGATGAGGGGATCGAGTGCACCTTCAGTAAGTTTGCAGACGACAAGAAGTTAGCTGAGTGTGTCAATCTGCTCGAGGGTAGGAAGGCTCTGCAGGACGATCTGGATAGGCTGGACTGATGGGCCAACTGTACAAAGTTCAGCAAGGCCAAGTGCCGGGTCCTGCACCTGGGGCACAACAACCCCAAGCAGCACTACAGGCTGGGAGATGAGTGGTTGGAAAGCTGCCTGGCAGAGGAGGACCAGGGAGCAATGGTTGATAGTCAGCTGAATATGAGCCAGCAGTGTGCTCAGATGGCCAAGAAGGCCAAAAGCATCCTGGCTTGCATAACAAGCAATGTGGCCAGCAGGGCTAGGGAAGTGATTGTCCCCCTGTACTCAGCTCTGGTGAGGCCGCACCTCGAGTACTGTGTTCAGTTTTGGGCCCCTCGCTACAAGAAGGACATTGAGGTGCTCGAGTGAGTCCAGAGAAGGGCAACAAAGCTGGTGAGGGTTCTGGAGAAAAAGTCTTATGAGGAGTGGGTGAGGGAGCTGGGCTTGTTCAGCCTGGAGAAGAGGAGGCTCAGGGGCGACCTTATCGCTCTCTATAGGTACCTCAAGGGAGGCTGTAGTGAGGTGGGGGTTGGTCTGTTCTCCCACGTGCCTGGTGACAGGACGAGGGGGAATGGGCTTAAGTTGAGCCAGGGGAGTTTTAGGTTAGATGTTAGGAAGAACTTCTTCACTGAAAGGGTTGTGAGGCATTGGAACAGGCTGCCCAGGGAAGTGGTGGAGTCACCATCCCTGGAAGTCTTCAAAAGACATTTAGATGTAGAGCTTAGGGATATGGTTTAGTGGGGACTGCTAGCGTTAGGTCAGAGGTTGGACTCGATGACCTTGAGGTCTCTTCCAACCTAGAAATTCTGTGATTCTGTGATTCTGTGATACAGTTACCTTAATGTGGCTGTAGTGAGGTGGGGGTTTGTCTATTCTCCCATGTGCCTGGTGACAGGATGAGTGGGAATGGGCTAAAGTTGTGTCAGGGGAGGTGTAGGTTGGATGTTAGGAAGAACTTCTTGACTGAAAGTGTTGTTAGGCATTTGTATAGGCTGCCCAGGGAAGTGGTTTAGTCACCATCCCTGGATGTCTTTAAAGACATTTAGATGTAGGGCTTAGATGTAGGACTGGTTAGTGTTAGGTCAGAGGTTGGAGTAGATGATCTTGGAGGTCTCTTCCAACCCAGATGATTCTGTGGAATTTGTTCCACTGTGCTACACCATGGGCTGCATGGGAACAACCTGCTCCACCAAGGGCCTCTCCGCGGTCTGCAGGGGAACTTCAGCTCTGGTGCCTGGAGCACCTCCTCCCACTCTTCTGCACTGACCTTGGTGTCTTCAGAGCTGTTTCTCACTCCTTACTCTTCCATCTGCTGTTGTACAACAGGTTTTTGTTTGGTTGGTTGGTTGTTTTTTTGTCACTTTCTTAAATTTGCTCTTGCAGTGGTCCAAACAATGTCACTTATTAGGGCTGAAACTGGCCCTTATCTAACATGGGGTGCTTCCTGGATTCTCACAGAGGCCATCTCTGAAGTTCCCCACTACCAAAACACTGCCACATAAACCCAATACAGGGTGCCAGAGCCGAGATAGGGTCTCATGAGAGCAGTCTCAACAGAGGATAAGGGGAGGAATTACCTCCTTCATCCTGCTAGCCAAGCTTCTTATGATGCAGCCCAGGATATGGTTGGCTTTCTGGGCTACAAGTGCACAATGCTGACTCATGTTGAGTTTCTCACCAAACAGCACCCCCAAGTCCTTGCAGGTCCCTCTATATGGCATCTCTTCCCTCCAAAGTGTCAACCATACCACACAGATTGGTATTATCAGCAAATTTGCTGAGGCTGTACTTGATCTTACTGTCTATGTCACCAAGAAAGATGTTAAACAGTGCCAGTCCCAGTACCAACCCCTGAGAAACACCACTCATCACTGATCTCAACTTGAACATTGAGTTATTGACTGCAACTCTTTGAGTGTGACCATCCAGACAGTTTCTTACCCACCTAGTGATTCATCCATCAAATCCATGTCTCTCCAATGTAGAGACAAGGATATCATGGGAGACAGTGTCAAATGCTTTGCCCAAGATCAGGTAGCTCTTCCCCTATCCACCAATGTTGTAACCCCATTGTTAAAGGCCCTCAGATTTTTCAGGCATGATGTTAAAGGCAACAGTGAAATAAAGTTGTTCTGCTGTCCACATCGTATTTATGATTTCTTTGCTTGTATATTTCACTCTCGTTTTTGGGGGGACTTCATGTAAGACTTCAAGAAGGGTTTTAAGATTAAATTTCCTTCTTTGTTAATCCTTTAAGCTCTTCCCTTTGGACTAACAACTTCAATGACAGACTGTTCATTCATAGTGACCGCACTGTATTTTATTTTAAGAAAATGGAACAAATGCAGTGTTGCTAAATTCTCATTTAGCTGCCTAAGCTTTGGTTTTATTTTCAAAGGAATAGATTCATCTGGTAATGAAACACTCAAGCATTACATATTTTGAGGGGAGAGGGGAAAGGAGTGGGGGGAGGCAGAGACAGACAGAGAGAGAGAGAACTCGTTATGTGATTGTGACAAGCTATTCAGAAGGTTCTCGCCATTCATAATAATAAGTAGTAGACCTTTGAGGTAAAAGAGTAAATAATAAAACCAGGATTTTACACTCCTCTGTGAAACACTTTAAAGCAAAGATGCTTTTATCATATGTGCTAGATGACATTTGACATCTCTTCTGACAAGACAGCTAACTGTTTATGCATGTTTCTCTTCCTTGATAGCAATAAAGGCTGCCTCTTCCCTACTTGTGGTTCCAATCTTTACTGTTAGGTTTGGTCAGGCCTTGGCCTTTCCTGGCCATCTTACCGCAACCTTCATCTGCTAGGTCAGGTTTTGTGTGGTATGCAGTATGACACTAATATGGTGTACAATGCAAGGCGCAACCAAAGTAAGGAAAGCTAACTGTCCAGTGTGATCAAAACTACCCAATTGTCTACCAGGAAACTCCTGTAGGTTTTCATTATCTGCTCATTCTTAAAAAAAAAAAAAAAAAAGATAAAATTGATAAAATTAAGTTACTGAAAACAAGAAAACAAAGACATTATCATATAAATTATGATGTAACTGTAACTATCTTTTTCTGACTATAACTTTTTTCATGATTTTATTATTTAAATGATTGATGAGTTATATTCAAAGTTTTTCAACTTTCTGTCGAAAAATACTCATCTTCAAGCAGCATTTTCTATGCTTTGTTTCTCCATGAAGCTTTACTTCGAAGGACATTTTAACCAAATTTTCTTAAATTGTCTAAAAAGTTGAGAGAAATTGATTACTATTGAGCACTACTTCAATAAGCATACTCTATCTGTGGACCTTATCCTATTCTGAGCTCTGCAGAGAATGCAGACAAGCTATATGATGGATAAGTATTTTATTCCCAGATACTGAGCTGATACTGAACCAGGTACTGAACAACTGAATCCAAACTGATTGGAGAATGAATCTGAAATAAGACTTGTAAGTAAACTCCATGTAATAGTATTGAATTTACAGTTAAAATTTGTTTATTTGCTTACTTCTATCTAATCAAAAATTCTGCTACCAGGATGTCAGTTTTACCAGTTTGAAGAATAGCTTGAATGTATGTGTGCAGAGAATTAAATTTGAGTTCTGCAGATGGTGAAATTTTTTTTTACATGATGTTATTCAAAATTAATTTAACTTTATTTCAAATCAGGGTACATCCAGAGGATTTGGGGACTCTAAAAAAAAAATATCCCTTTCTCTGCTACACACGTGCACATGCAGAAGGAAATAAATAAATAAATAAATAAATAATAATAATTTTTAAAAACCTGTTTTTCATTTTTGCACCACATTATCCCCAAGTTATCCATTTCAAAATTCTATTTTCTAAGGTCCTTTCTTGTTCTTTGATAGAAATATGTTTTTGATTCTGTCTCCCCTAGCTCTTGTGCATGATTTTAAAAAGTCATCAATGTACCCTAAAGGTACTTTAATGCTATGGATAAGTATTTATATTTATATGCACACAATAATTCTTATCTGAAATACCTAGTTTTAAGTACACTAGCCTTTATTCATGATTCATAAAACTTTCAGATTCTTGTCTTCACTTCTTTATCAAGGCAGACATGAAAAACAGGAGATCAAACACAACATTTCCAGTTTTATATGGCAAGACTTTTAAGTATAATCGCTATTAAAAATATAATATTGTTTCTCTAACAATTTAATACTGTGTGCATAAATTAAAAGATATCATCTTCTGAAGGAAAGAAAATAAAAATTCTTTTTTCCTCTTTGTCATCGAAGATTAATTTCACTGAACTAATGAGACTTTAAGAATGATCCCTAGGATCAATAAAGCTGATTTTTGGAGAACTGTTTATAAATATTTAGGAACTAAAACCATTACATTAAACCTTGGAAAGTGACTCTACACAAATATTGTCTGACAGTGACCTAATTAGAGTCATTTGCATACTAATGAGACTTTGAAAGAGATAAGCTATAGCATGCTTGTAATAGATAATTAATTTGTGTTTCAAAATAAGCTATAGTTACTTAACTGCAATTCATGTGACACATTGAATTAGAATAGTTGTGCAAGCCATTTTATAAAAATAAACTGCTAGATCTTTTTAGTTTTACTTAAACTCCTGTTCAACAACTATTCTTCATGTTGAAAAGGTAAGGCTTTTCATTAAGCTTTTGATTTTGAAGTTTGTTAAAAATAAAAATAGCTAGGAAATAAAGTACTTCTGCATGTCATAAAAGCAGCAAAATCTTTGCCATATGTTGTCCCTTGTTTAGTCTACATGTATAACAGCTAATATAGCTGTTGTATTGCTTCTTTTCCTCTTCATCATTTTCCTCCAGACCTATTATTTGTGAAATACATGACCATACTTCATAGCATGCCTCCCATTGTTTAGTTGCTTTCTGAACTTTAATTGTAAGAATACATGTAGATTTAATTGGTGACTTAAGGCTGTATTATAAGCCTAGAAAAGACAGAGTTTTGGCTCTTGACATTTTTTTAACAATCTGAAAAAAAAAACTTCCAATAAATGAATTTCACCTTATTTCCCTTATAAATGATCGTAAGCATTAGGTGGCTGCAATAAAAAACATTAGGTAACCTAAATGATATTTAAATGAAAACTCAAAGTGAAAAGTGCTGTTTCAGGTTTCAAAATGCCATTTCTCAAAGCTCTGATATACATGTATAATGATGAAAATACATCTTTGTGAAAGCTAATATCTGATACATTTATATCTCTGACAATGTTTTTACTGATATGTAAACCACATAATTATGTCTTCAGTTATCTTCTATCTGCATTACCCTTCTTTAGATAGGTGACTGTCTATCTGTACAGCTTCTCTTTAAAGATCTTTTTTGTTCTAGAGGAAGAATAAAGGTAAGTGATTTATGCCTAGCATATTTTAAGGTAATTTAATAATAATTCAACCTGTCATTCTAACTATAAAACAAACACATCTTCCTTGATTTCACTTTCATTGTGTTTTGCCTTCTCAATATAAACACTCAGTTAAATTTGTGCTCTTACAGAATTCAGTTTGAAAATATGGTCATAAAATTTCCAATCCCACTTCAACAGTGGCATACATTCTTTTCATCAGCAGTACCCTTAGTTGAAGAACTTTTAGCGCAAAGATATCACTAAGGAATTTTGGTGTTGCAAATGTCTAATGTTGGATGGTCCCACGGAAACTTCTGAAGCTTCTTCCCCACTGCAACGCTTCCCAACCCTGCAACGTATTGAACAGTTAACAGTCCCGGTGTGCTGTCATGAGATAAAAGGAGGACACTGATCATTAAACTTGAGTATTGAGAAGGGTAGGGTATATGGATGCAGACAAAAAGAGATGGAAGAAAATCTGAAATCTGTGTACTATTTAAAAAATATATGTATCATCTGCATGTGGACATGTGCATATGATACAACTAATAGTGGGCTTTACATAGCACTTAGAACAATTCAGAACAGGTAAATTTGTTTCTTGTGGATAAATCCAGAATAAAAAATCAGAAAGATGTACCAACTGCAATCATAATTGTCAACGTAGATTTCATGCTATATCTTTGCTCCAGTGAGTGCTATATTATGTTTGTTCTGGTGGCAAAGCCAGTTTAATACACTCTAGTCCCTCATACATAGTCATTCGTTCCTACCCCTGCAGTACAAGTGATATGCCACTGACATTTTCATTGGGGGGGGGGGGGGGGAAGAAAAACAAAAAAGAAAAAAAAAGAAAAAATAAAAGGGGGCTACACTACAAAAAGTTTGTAGAAATAATGCAAGTTTAAAATAACCCTAACAGTGAATAATCTGTGGGTCAAACATAATATTAAAATCCAGAAGTTTGTTTGCAGTATGCCTTGACAGAGTTTTGTCAGAGACACTGAGAGGAAGGCAAATCATAGCTCAGAAGCCAATGGCTAAAGATAGGAATTTCCTTCATAAAACAACTCAAGGACAGCATGTGGGCCTACATTTCTTCTCTTAAAGAAATTGCATGGCATTTCCCTTCACTCTTACCTATGTCAGTGTTCCCATTAACTTCAGCAAAATTAACACAATACTTAAATTTAAGCGTATTTTTATGGGTCTGCACCAAGATTTTCAGGGAAAGGAACTTCTGTTAAACATAAAAATGAAAAACAGTGAAAATGAGCATAACATTTACCGTCTTATATGCTGTATTAGTTTTTAAAAATGCAACAATGAGATTTAAAATAAAAACGAAGAAATGAAAGAAAGAACCATACCATCATAAAAGGCAGAGCAAGTTTGTGCTGGAATTATTCTACAACAAGCTGCAAGTGACACCTTGTAAAGGAATAGGACCCTTGTCTTTGAAGAAACTTCCCAAGTTGATGAATATTTGCTACAGTGTATATGAACTTTCTTATAAACAAAAGGAGAGTAAAGTTTACAGTGTTGCTGCACTTTGTCCAAGGGGCATGGTGAAGTATAGCTTCCTAACACATGCCCAAGACTGTGAATGCGTCAAATGAAAGGTGCCTCAAGTGAAAATGGAGTGTATCAATATCTCCCATATTTTCATCTTTCATGATGAAAATCATGAAGCATAAAGTAAGAGCCAGCTAACTCACTGCAACTGACTAAAGAACTACAAAGGATTTTAAATGATTTACTAAAATTCTTCTGCTAGGATATCTTCCTTTCTCAAGACTATTAATCTCTCTTCCATATAAAATTCAGGCTTGTCTTTGGCTTATTTCCATAAAGTGAAAACACTCACTAGTAAAACATAACTGTTAAAAATTTCAACATGCTAAGCGACACTAAAAATATGCACTAAATATATAATTGTGGTGTGCAATACTAAAAGGACTCCACTATGAGATTTTCAGGTATTTTGTTTATCTTCTTGGTAACTGAAAGGTCATCATCTGAAACTACATTAACAGGCATTTGCACCAGTGAACTGTACCATTGTAACCACAAAGGTATCTAGATGATTAATGCAACATATGAATGAGTCCACAGAAAACAGGAGGGAAGCTGGCTAAAAAGGAATACTAGTATGCAATGACAGATTTTTTCTTCATCAAATTTCCATACACAAACAATAAATAGTGGACTAATTTTGAAAGGAATAGCAAGAAGTTATCCAAAGAAAAATCATTCACTTTAATAGATGTCTAAATGCAGAGACAAGGATCTAAAATAGAGGATTTAGGAGCCATGTGGGATTTCAAACTGTTTTTGTTGTTTGTTGTTGTTGTTGTCTGTTTGTTTGATTGATTGATTGTTTTTATGCAGATAAAAGAACCATACTTTTGAAAATATAGTATTGATTTGAGATAATTTAGTTCCTAAGCAATTCAATAGAAAAAAATGAAGGGTTTAGAAATTAAATTTGACATTAACAAATGTGCGGTATGTTTTAGGTGTTTTCTACTATTGTTTTAGTTGGCAATGCAGTGCAAAATAATATCAGAATAAAATATAACAATGGTAATGTCATTATTTATGCAATCTTGTTAAGATGGCAAATTCTGATGTTAAGAGATGTTCTTACTGCTATAAGTTGAAGAAAACTTTAGAAATCAGCTGACAAAAGAGGTAAAAGAGGTATAAAGACTAAGAGTATAATAGTAAGAGTAGTTCCTTCAAGCTCTTCTGAAGTCTGGCTAATGGATGCTATGACAAACTGTTTCTGTAAAGCCACACTGAAGTTAAACATTACTTTAAGTTTAACAGTAAAGATTGCTAACTTTTCTTGATTTTGCCTAAGAAAATTCATTATATTAGGCAGCAATTCTAATATGATTAGTCATATAGCTAGCAAAGGTAAAAAGTATTGGTTGGACCCTATTTAGTCTAATCTGATTTGGGGAAAAAAAAAAAAAGGGGGGGGGGGAGCATATATTTTGGAACAACTTCTGGGGACAACATCTGAAGGTCTTTGACACTGTTGCCTCGTAGAGAACCTATTGAAGTATAGGCTGAATGAACAGAGAGTGAAGTGAATCCAAAACTGGTTGAACAGCTGGGCCCAGAGGTCTGTGGTGAAAAATCTAATTGGAGGCCAGTAACTAGCAGTGTAACCCAGGGGTCAACACTGGGTTCAGTCTTGTTTAACAATTTCATTAATGATCTGGTGAGATCATACCTAGAGTATTGTGTCCAGCTCTGGACCCCCCAGTACAAGAGAGACGTTGACAAGCTTTAGGTCACCAAGATGATCAAGGGATTGGAGCACTTCTTGACAAGGAAAGGCTGGGTGAATTGGGACTGTTCAGCTTAAAGAAGAGAAGATTCAGAGAGCATTTCATGATTGTCTATAAATACCTGAAAGGAGGGTGCAAAAAAGATGGACACAGCTTCTCTTCAGTGGTGCCCAGTTCCAGGACAAGAGGCAATGGGCACAAAGTGGAACACAGCAAGTTCCCTCTGAGAATCAGGATACACTGTGAGTGACTGAGCAGTGGCAGCTTGCCCAGAAAGGTTGTAGAATCTCCCTTCTTGGAAATCTTTAAAAGCCAGTTGGACACGGTTCTGGACCACCTGCTTTAGGTGTCCTTCCTTTTGCTTGAGCAGGCTGTTGGACCAGAAGACCTTGAGGTCCCTTCCAACATTAACTATCCTGTGATTCTGTGACCCTATGAAACAGACAAAGCTACATCCTGAAACTTCTACACAAATAATATCTCAAGGTAAATATTTCAGTGAAACTACTACAAAGTAACTAAGATTTTCTCTAAAGCACCAAAACAAAGACACCAGAACTAAAGGCACAATACATTTTCTCAAGGGCTAGCCTTTCAACAACCATGGTATAGGAATAAACTGCATCTTGGTTTGGTAACAAAATGCAGAGCCTGAGATTTGGAGCTGAATTTAGAAGAGGTGTATAGGGCATCTGCATGATATCTTAAGCTTTAGGCTACCCTGCAGAAATAAGTTAGAAAAAGAAGCCAAGATGTAAAGAAAAGAAAGGGAAGGTTAGATAGGAAAAATAAGTGTTTGGTTCCATTGTCTATAAGATTCTTTGTTTTTTTTGTTTGTTTTTTTTTTTTTTTTTTTTTTTTTCCTGGTAAAATGATTGGATAGGAATAGCAGAGACAGGAATGCAGGAATGCTCTAAATACTGAGGAATAATTTGTGACAAGACTTTTACCTAACTGCAAGGCTAATTGAGTCCTGAGAACTATTTGTCTTCCTGTAATATCTGGCAATTTGATGTCAATAATATATATATATATATATATATATATATATAACCCTCACAGTACTGTTGTGAAGTACAGAAGAGATTTTTTTTCCTTTTGCTTAAGAAAATAAAACAGCATCAGGGTTCTGATCAGCATTGTATCAGCAAAGAACTACTTCATTTAACTTGTTCATATATTATTTGTCTCGAGAATTAGTTAGTCTTTAGTAACTGACATGTCTAGTAGTTAGATGTAAAAAGACATATGTATATAATGACTCTATACCAGTAAAACTGAATTTTTTTCATATTTGAAAGTATTTTTTATTGATAAATAAAAAAGAAAAATAAAGTATTTGAACTGTGGGCAGGTTCATAACATACAAGCCACTAAGTGTTTTTTATTTTCTTAGGCTATGAATTGCAAATAAGTTTTCAAAGTGAATATTTAAAATTTTTGAAGGTTTTGGGTACACTGAAATTACAATCTAATGCAGAAAACCCACAGATTACTTTACAAATAAAGATTCTGAAAAGTGTTAGATAAAAGGCAGTATGTTTAAAAGCCCCTATGTTTAACAGGTTTAAGCAACTACTAACAGAGGTTTTATCAATCTGTCCTGTGATATGACCCAGACATTGTTTTAGGCTGATTCCTAAAGAAATAGTAGGCATTTTTAAGCATTAAATAGCCTCCTAGCTGGATGGCCTTAGAGGGAAGCCAGAGAAACAGCTAATTTCCCTAAATTTTTACATTTATTTTCTTTATTATCCACAGATACATGGATGGGTGGATAATAGTCTATCAGGTCTGATATGACAGCAGGCATTGTAGGAAATTATTGAAATAGCAGGTACCAAAAGACGGCAAAACACGCATTATCCCTTTTTAAAAAAAAATATTTCCATTTGTTTCTTCTGTATTAGAGGTCTACAAAGTCATGAACCATCAAGAAAAGGTGTTTAGGCTATTGGGAACATGTTAACAGAAGTTCCTCTCTTTCCACAGCTCAACCGAAGTTAAATTATTTTTTCGTCTCTCTCATATTCAACCTCCCATTTTCTAAATGCAGCAAAATGTAACTTCTCTCAGAAGTTCTGAGCTAAAAGGACTGATTAGTTTCAGTATTCACAGAGTAAATAGACAAAAGTAAGTACTGAGTTTATATTTACATTATCTTGACACCAATTTTTAGTTACATCCCTGTTTTGTGCAAAAACAGAACTACAAAAGAGTTCTTCATTCCAAGAGCATGTATTCTACCTAAACGTTTATCAAAAAGCAATGAGCATGAGACAAAATGATTTTTTTAGTTTTCATAGCTAATTTGCCATACATATATAAATTACTGTCGTTGTTTAACCCGGCCGACAGCTAACCACCACACAGCTGTTCGCTCACCCTCCCCTTTCCCTCTCTGGGATGGGGGAGAGAAATGGAAAAGTGAAGCCTGTGAGTTGAGATAAAGACAGTTCATTAAGACAGGAAAATAACAATAATAATAATACCGATAATGATGATAATAGTACTACTACCAATAATGTGTACAAACAAGTGATGCACAATGCAATTGCTTACCACCCGCTGACCGATGCCCAGCCTAACCCTGAGCAGTCCAGCCCCCCTCCCCCAGCTAGCCACTCCTATATATTGTTCAGCATGACGTCAGATGGTATGGAATACCCCTTTGGCTAGTTTGGGTCAGGTGTCCTGGGTCTGTCCCCTCCCAGCTCTTGCTGCACCCCCAGCCTGCCCGTTGGCAGGACAGAGCAAGAAGCTGAGACATCCTTGGCTTGGTGTAAGCATTGCTCTGCAACAATTAAAACATCGGGGTGTTATCAGCACTCTTCTCATCCTAAGCCAAATCATAGCATTCTACCAGCTACTAGGAAGATAATTAACTGTGTCCTAACTGAAACCAGGAAAACTACCTAGTTTACAATTATTTGGGATAAGTAGTCTAAGCTAGAGTCTTTTTTTTTTTTTTTTTTTTTCTTCCCACAAGTCCTTTTCACTTTTACACTAAGGTAAGCTACAGCAGGGATATTGGGTACTAAAACAGCATCCATTACTATTCCAAAGCTAAAGAAAACTACTTTTTCATTTTTTTTTTTCAAATGTTGAAATCTCTATCATATTTAAAAGACGGATTTATTTATTTATTTATTTATTTTGGTGAAGGGAAGACAGGACTGTAGTGTGACAGACAGCAGCCAAAATCTACTTGAAGGAACTGACAGAAACTGAGTACTAGCAGGAGCTATCCAGAAGAGATCATAGAATCATAGAATTATAAACGTTGGAGAAGACCTTTAAGATAATCTGGTCCAACCGTCCCTCTACCACCAATATTACCCGTTTACCATGTCCCTAAGTACCACATCCAACCTTTCTTTAAACACCCTCAGGGACACTGACTCCACCGCCTCCCTAGGCAACCTGTTCTAATGCCTGACTAATCTTTCTAAGAATAAATGTATCATAATTTCCAGCCTAAACCTCACCTGGTGCAACTTGAGGCCATTCCTTCTAGTCCTATTGCTACTTATCTGTGAGAAGAGGCTGACCTCAAGTTCTCCACCACTTCCTTTCAGGTAGTTGTAGAGATCAATAAGGTCTCCCCTGAGCCTCCTCTTTTCCAGACTAAACAACTCCAGTTCCCTCAGTTGCTCCTCATAAGACCTGTGTTCCAGACCCTTCACCAGCTTTGTAGCTGAACATGCTCTAGCACCTCAATGTCCTTATTGTAGTGGTGTGCCCAAAACTGAACATGGTACTCAAGTTGCATCCTCACCAGATTACAGGTGGACGATCACCTCCCTGGTCCTGCTGGCTACACTATGCCTGACACAAGCCAGGATTCTGTTGGCCTTCTTGGCCACCTGGACTCACTGCGAACACCTGTTCACTGAAGCTTTGGCCAACACTCCCAGGTCCTTTTCTTCTGCACAGCTTTTGAGCTACTCTTCTCCAAGCTTGTAGTGTTGCACGGGGTTGTTGTGATCAAAGTGCAGGACCCAGCATTTAGCCATGTTGAATCTTGTCCCCTTGGCCTCTGCCAATCGACTCATCATGTCCAGGTCGCTCTGCAGAGACTTCCTATGCTCTGGCAGATAGATGCTTCCCCCCAGCTTGGTGTCATCTGCAAACTTTGTGAGGGTGCACTCAATTCCCTCATCTGAATCATCAGTAAAGACATTAAAGAGGATGGGCCCCAACACTGACCCATGGGGAACACAACTCGTGACCAGTCACTAGCTGGATTTATCTCCATTCATCACTTCTCTCAGGCCACAGCCATCCAGCCAGTTTTTAACATACAAAAAAAAAAAAAAAAGAGTGTACCTGTCCAAGCCATGGGCTGACAGGTACTCCAGGAGAATACTATGGGAGACTGTGTCAAAGGCTTTGCTGAAGTCTAGGTAGAGTACATCAACAGAATTTCTCTCATCCACCAGGCAGGCACCTGGTCATGGAAGGAGTGGAGGTTGGTTAGACAGGACCTTCCTTTCATGAATCCACACTGGATGGGCTTGATTCTCTGGTTTTCTTTCACATGTTGTGTGATTGCACTCAAGATGATCTGTTCCATCATCTTTCCTGGCACCAAGGTCAGGCTGACAGGCCTGTAGTTCCCTGGCTTCTCCTTACAACCCTTCTTATAGATAGGCATCACATTAGCAAGTCTCCAGTCATCTTGGACCTCTCTGGATGACTATGACTGCTGAGAGATGATGGCAAGCAGTTTGGCATTCATGTTCACTGGCTCTCTCAGCACCCTCAGGTAGATTCTATCTGGCCCCATAGACCTGTGACAGTACAGGTGGAGTAGCAGGTCTCTTAACTGTTTCCACCTGAATCATTGTGGGGTTATTCTGCTCCCTGTCTTGGGCTTCCAGGTCAGGAGGCTGAATACCCCAAGTACTGACTAACCCTGATCTTACTATCTTACTGATATCAAAAGGGAGTCCTAAGCTATCAGTTCCTCCTAATGTCTAGAAAGCACCAACTGCTCACAAGAGTCAGTGAATATGAACATTATGCTTATGGTTAATAGGAAAATTTGAATGTTTGGCTATGAACAAAATGCTCCTAACTACCAAGGTTAATGTGTCCATCAAGGACCAAGCTCTGAAAATTATATTGGTGAGATTTTCACTGGTACAAAGAGATTTTTATTCTCAAAGGAACAAGGAATAAATCTGTTGATTAACAAAGAAGACTTGCAGTTAAAATTATCCATATTGCTTGAACATTGAATAGATTCTCTTCTTCCATCACCAGCATGCTGATTTCCTTCCGTAGACTTCTTGCTTTTTGTTCCCTTCTCATGTAATTTCTGTATTAACAAATTAAAACTAACAAACAAACAAAAAAGTACTTTGGAATGTAATGCAAAAGACAAAACCAAAGATATAAAAAATCCACACGTTATTTTCATTATTTAAAAACCTTAGGACTGTTCAGTGTTTCCCAAAGGGCTGTCAGTCAAAGGAAGCGAGCATTAATGGAAATAGTAACCCTGTCTTTTAACTTTACCAGCATTTAAATCCCTATAAGGTTAAATGAAATATTTCTTTCATTCTCTTTAAATTTGTGAAGCTGAGGTACTTTACAAACATTAATAGAAAAATAATCAATTTATATTTGTTGTAGATAACTGTGCCACAATATTTTCCCTTCCCTTCTTATCCTAGTTTGCGAAACTACAGGCCAGTCACTCTCACCTCTATCCCTGGAAAGATATTGGAGCAGCTTGTTCTGGATGCCATCTCCAAGCAATTGGAAGAGAAGAAGGTTACGAGGAGTAGTTAGCATGGATTCACCAAGGGGAAGTCATGCTCGACCAACCTCATTGCCTTCTATGATGGCATCACCAGCTGGGTAGATGCGGAGAGAGCAGTGGATGTCATCTACCTTGACTTTAGCAAGGCTTTCGATGCTGTCTCCCATGACATCCTGATAGCAAAGCTGAGAAAGTGTGGGAATGGAGGAGTAGACAGCAAGGTGGGTTGAGAACTGGCTGACTGGCTGAGTTCAGAGGGTGGTGATCAGCAGAGCAGAGTCTGTCCGGAGACCTGTGACTAGCAGTGTTCCCCAGGGGTCGGTTCTGGGTCCGGTCTTGTTCAACATCTTCATCAATGACCTTGATGAGGGAATAGTGTCTACCCTCAGCAAGCACACTGATGACACAAAGCTGGGAGAAGTGGCTGACACGCCAGAAGGCTGTTGCTGCCATTCAGCGAGACCTGGACCAGCTGGAGAGATGGGTAGGAAGAAACCAAATGAGATTTAACAAGAGCAAGTGTAGAGTCCTGCACCTGTGAAGGAACAACCCGAAGTATCAGTAGAGGCTGGGGGACGACCTGCTAGAGCAGAGCTCTGAGGAGAAGGCCCTGGGGGTCCTGGTGGACGACAGGTTGACCATGGGCCAGCACTGTGCCCTTGTGGCCAAGAGGGCCAATGGGATCCTGGTGTGCATTAAAAGGAGCATGGCCAGCAGGTCAAGGGAGGTGATCCTCCCCCTCTACTCTGCCCTGGTCAGGCCTCACCTGGAGTACTGTGTCCAGTTCTGGGCTCCCCGGTACAAGAAAGACAGGGATCTCCTGGAAAGAGTCCAGCGGAGGGCCACAAAGATGGTACGGGGCTTGGAGCATCTTCTCTATGAAGAAAGGCTGAGAGACTTGGGTCTGTCCAGCCTGGAGAAGAGAAGACCGAGAGGGGATCTCCTCAGTGTATATAAATATCTGAGGTGTGGGGGACAGAAGGATGTAGCCAACCTCTTCTCAGTGGTTTGTGGGGATAGGACAAAGGGCAATGGCTGCAAGTTAGAGCACAGGAAGTTCCACGGTGACATGTGAAAGAACTTCTTCATGGTGAGGATGACGGAGCATTGGAACAGGCTGCCTAGGGAGGTTGTGGAGTCTCCTTCTCCGGAGATATTTAAGGCCTGTCTGGACGCCTACCTGGGCAGCCTGCTCTGAAGAACCTACTTTGGCAGGGGGGTTTAACCTGATGATCTTTCGAGGTCCCTTCCAACCCCTACAGTTCTGTGATTCTGTGATTCTGTGATTCTGTGATTCTGTGATTCTGTGATTCTGTGATTCTGTGATTCTGTGATTCTGTGATTCTGTGATTCTATCCTAACTTTTGCTTGCTTGTTAATGAAGAAGCTTTCAAGTAATTGGTCAAGTAGCACCTAAAGTAAGACTTTTACTTTCAAGTAAGACCATTACAAAGGAACCGAGTCTATGTCCATTCCAAAATTTTTGAAATAATAATAATATTAAGATTATATTTCATATATACAAGAAAGAAAGGAAAATATGTCAAATAAACGTACTGTCTCTTTCACGGCAAACATTAATGTTATTCACATTCCAGATACTTCCCCTTACTTTTTCTGCTATAAGATTCCAGTTATTCTCTGGTGTTTTGTTAAAAGGGACTCATCAGAGTCAAACATTTGCCTGTTTCAGGGCCCTGCTAAGGACGCTCACTGAACAGTTTCACTGTTGAAAAGTATTTAATAGGGTGACAGATATAAGAGATTTGGAATTGCTGTTGATAAATACATTTAGCACAATTGTGCTAATATATGACAATAGTGCTAGCAAAATGCTTTCCCAGGTATTCCTCACCAAAAGATGAAGCTACAGAGCTTACCAAGAAGTCATCCCTATCTTGGTGGAGGAGAAGGAGCATGGGGCCCTGCCTCTTCTAGGTTTCCAGCTTCTTTCTCTCCCCTGCTCTTCTTTTTTTCCTCAAACCGCTTTTTGTTTGTTTGTTTTCCTTCCCCTAACACTAACACTATTCCCCCTGGGGAAATCACCCCTCTGGGGTGATGTTTAGCATGATTTGAGTGAAGAGTTGAGTACTATAGTCATATATATTTATCATGTACTTCATTAAGCTCATTATCGTATTTATGTGTGTTAGCTTTAATACTCATTTTACAAATAACAAACCAAAGTTTTCACTTCAGACACCATGGCCTTCAAAATTCTGTTCTGCTGCCAAAACAGGTCCAATCTGCCAACACAATTCTCCCTCCTTTGGCAATCTCTCATACCAAGCCTGAGAAGTTCCATCCACAAAGTTTGCATAAGTGAGAAACAAGAACAAACTGCTCAGCTCCCCTTTGCCTCAGGCCAGTGTGTATCAGTGACACTAACTAGTCTGATTATTCTCCACATCTGGTCATTATAAATACATTTTTACCTTCTTTTCAGGTTATACATATTTTAATTCTTTACTTATTTTCCTGAAATCTGCTACTTACAGTATACTTTAAGTATACTTACAGTACTAGGCTAGGTCACTGCCACATAGTTTATGAGTTCACTGTAAACATCTGAGGTCATAATTTTCCCTCAGTGATCTCCTTTCATTCTTCAGATATTTGTTTAGATTTTTGGTTCTTTTAATTTTCCTTCATTGTCCACTCCTCTCAAAGTACCTGTAAACTAATGAAGAGAACAGCAGAACAAAATACAGGAAAAAAACCAAAAGTGTAGTAGTAGTAGTAGTTATCACTTTCCTCTGTTTCTTGTTTGTCTCCTTGCTGCAATTATTTTATTTTATTTTGTACTGATAGAAACATACTGATAGAAGTACTGATAGAAATAAACATGAATTACTACTTTTTTTTTTCCTTGTTGTCTTCAAGACCCTCTGATAACATCTCAATAAGACATTTCCTGTTAGTGTCCCTTTAATGCACCAATATTTTCTCTTTATAATTAAAAAAAAAAAAAAAAAAAAAAAAACAAAAAAAAAACAGGGTCTAGTGTTGGAGGTTAGTAAACGGTGGCAGTGGAGAAAACAGTTTAGTATTCTAGTGAAGTGAGAAGCCTGTTTACTTACGGCTACTGAATCTCTCCTGTTTACTTGCTCCACCAGATCTTCCTCTTCCTACTAACTGCCTAATTGCATCCTTCTGCCTCACATCACCTGGAATGTAGACACATTGAAACATTTAAGTTGGAAGAGACCTTTAAGATCATCAAATCCAACCATTCACTTAACACTGGAAGTCCACTTCTACCCATGTCCTGAAACACCATATGCACATATCCCTTAAACATGTCCAAGAACAGCAACTCCACCACCTACCTCTCTGGGCAGCCCATTCCAAATTCTAACCACCCTTACTGTGAGTAAATTCTTCCTGATATCCAATCTAAACCTGCTCTGATGCAACTTGAGGTCATTGCCTAGCATCCTATCACTTGCCACTGAAGGAAAGAGACACACAACATCCTGGATGCAACCTCCTTTCATGTAGTTGTAGAGTGATGAGGTCTCCCCTTAGCCTTCTTTTCTCCAGACTAAAACACAGTTCCATCAGCAATCCTTACAAGCATTGTTTTCTAGTCCTTTCATTGGCTTTCTAGCTCTTCTCTGCACACACTCAAGCAACTCAATATCCTTCTTGTAGTGAGGGGCCCAAAACAGTACTTGAGGTGCAGTCTCACCAATGCCACTTACAGACAATCCCTTCTCTGGTCCTGCTGGCCACAGTATTTCTGATATAAGCAAGAATACCATTGGCCACCTTGGCCATCTATGTGCAGTGCTGATTCATGTTCAGCTGGTTGTCAACTAGCATCCCCAGGTCCTTTTCCACAAAGCAATTTTCCAGCCACTCTTCCCCAAGCCTACACCACTGCATAGGGTTGTTGTAACCCAGTCTCAGAACCCAGTGTTTACCTTTGTTGAATGCCACATAATTAGACATGACCCACCAATCTAGCCTCTCCAGATCCTTCTGCAAAGACTTACTACCCTCAAGCAGATCAATACTTCCACCCAAATTGGTATCATCTGCAAACTTACTGAGGGTGCAATCGATCTCTTTATCAATATAATTGATATAGAAAACTCACAGTTTTGTCCTCACAGAGCCTTGGGGAAGACTGCTTGTGACCTGCCAGAAACTGGATTTAGTGTAGCTTATATTGGTATACCACTGTGAAAATTCTTCACAGTATTAGAAAATACAAAACCCTAATGCCCTGAAAATAGAAGAAAAGACAAACACAAAAATATAAGTGATCCAACCCAAACAGCCTACTATTTTTTATAGTGTTTATTTTTTTTCAGTATTATGTCCAAGTGAAATGCATACACTTCAGGTGTAACTTCTTTTCTAAAGTGTTAAAAACAACCACCAGAATCAAAAATCAAAAATAAAAAAATAATAATAAAAAAAATTACCTACTGGTTTCAGCAATTATACATTTATCAAAGAAGGACATAAACTTGACTACAGTTGTATCTGAATCAAAAGTTCAGAATTTGCTGAACTGAAGAACTCAGAGGTGATGAGTCCTTATCCCTGACCTAAATCAGACCTCAGACTTCTCAGTTCAGCTACTATAAAGTTTTATTAGCTCACATTTCACTTTATGTCCTGAGTACAAAAATAAGAGAGAAAAATGTTTCTGCTAAGGAGATTCAGATGTGCCGTGAGTTCTAATAAAGAAGATTCTTAATTTTAGAACTGTAGGTTAGAAATGATAGTATGTAGGCTAGCCCTCTTTCTCCCCTCCCCCTCAAACCTGGTCAACCGAGAAAATATTGCCTCAGTCATTAACCATCACTTTTTTGTAAGGAGCTGCTGTTTTCTGCACATAACGATGCTCTGTGAGGATTCGTATTAAAAGTCACCTTGGAGATGTGCAATAGTAGCTAGCAACACATCACAGAAATGACATTCTCTTAAAAGCAAAGGTCAATGTTCTGTTCACTGCAGGTAAAAATAGCAGAGGTCTCCAGCACTGCTGTTCTGCAGCCTTTACATGGCCACATAATAGAGAGAAGTCAACTAGAGAATTCAAGAAATGCTGTTCCATTGAAATGACTCCAATTTATATTCCAAATACTTCTGGTTACCTTAAAACATGTGGTTATTCCTGTTATTATTTGCTTTGTATAACCCATGACAGTGGATTTTCCAGGCTGCTGAACAAGTGTGCCATGTGACAACTGAAGGAAGAACAAGGGTTGAGAACATGGGTGGCTTGGTTATGATAAATGTGAGTAATCAGTATATAAAATGGCAAAAAATAATCCTTTTTGCTACATAAAGTAGCACTTCAATGAAAATGTAAACACATCTGCACTTTATATCTTGTCCATTAGACAAATCAAAAATAGCACAAAATTCTGCTGAGAGACTCTGAAAAGTGGCGTAATTAAACACCATTACATTCACTTAGACTTCCTCCTCAGTTGCAGACACTCCTTGACCTCCTCACCAACACACAAATATAATGGAGTCTATATTGGTCAGGTGCATAATGATCTTTGGGAAGGGAGTGTAATTAAATTAAGAACAGGTCCCTTTTCCATTCAAATATTCATACTGATTTCTTTTAGTTGCTTTAACTGTTATGCTTCTCTTTTATGACATTTCAGCTTATAAATTACTCTGCTGCAGAGTTCTAGTGGCAATTTCATGGTAATACATAAAATGGTGTAAACAGATTTTAACAAGGTGTGAGCCTGACTCTAACAGCCAATTCTGGGAAGTCAATTCGGCTGATGCCAGTAGAATTGGAGTTGCAGAGGATTAATTGAAAGAAGAATTTAATTCAAATGATTTGTTAAACACATTGCCAATAATAATAATAATAATAATAATAATAATAATAATAATAATAATAATAATAATAATAATATATATATATAAACTTGTATAAATCTACTGTGTTTAAACAACAATTGTCCTATTACTTTGATCCAGAATCATTTTTTTTGCATGTGTGAAGATCTTGGAAATGGTGTTAAACAAATTTATAAACTGACAAGGATGAATTAAGCTATTGGGTTATCACTTAGTGGCACTGATTTTCCAGTATAAAGAATGAATATGCCTACTGTGATTTGCAAGCATGTGTAAAATAGTGCACATACTTTTTGCTAAAAACCCTTGAAAAATACTGCATTGTAAAACCGCTGTTGTGCAGTACAATTTAATTTGTATATAATGAATTTGTATGAGGACAGGTTTAACAGGTATGTAGAGTTTTGTAAATAATTTATAAGAAATAGACTAGAAGTCCATCAACATAGTTTCTTGTGGGAGTCATCTTTTTTGTTGTTGTTGTTTGGTTGGTTTTTGTTTGTTTATTTTCTTAACTATTCAGTTAATGTTTTCAAGAATGCAGTTATTTAAGCAATGGCAGCAAAACACAAGGCATCTTGTGCAGCTGCTTGTATATAGATTTTCATTAGTCAGTTCTACAAAGCCATGTGACATGTTCTTTTCCTAAATAGGAATCAGGTGACAGATCAGTCCTTAGAAGTCACTAATTGGCACCAGCTGATTCTACAATCTACTTAATAGTCCAAGACATACACCCATATAGAAAGCTGGAGAGACCTGAGTTTGACTCGCTATTTGTCTATTGGATTACAAAGTGATCTCAGGCAAATTATTTGTCCCTGTTCTGAGACTCAAATTCCCACATATAGAATTGAATTCTCTGCTTTTTGAATGCTTTGAAATGTCTAGTCTAAAATTGATATATAGAAGCAGATTTAATATACCCACTCCTATGTACTCCATTGTTCCATGGACTTTATTCTAAATTTATAAACTGTTTCAGAGTAAACTATGTGTATGCTAGAGAAGCAGAAAGAAAAAATTGCATGTAAAAGCTTCATTTAATTGCATTCACTGCAATTACTCTTTTTTTTTTTTAATAAAAAGGTTTAATTATTTATTCCTTGTTCACTCAAGGATGTTCTGCATAGAAAATCATCTCTATGTCTATTTACCTAGATAGACATGCAAAGTTCTTGGAAAAGAAAGACACGTTATTGTGATTAGTTTGGCCCAGAAATCTTTCACACTGTGGGGAGAAAAAAAAAAAAAAAAAAAAGTACAGCATTTTTGCTTACATATTTTCTCTGTAAATTGTCCTTACCCCTCAAATATTCTACACAGAGAACTTAGACAATGCTCAAATTAACATTCTGTTACATTGTTTGTATAATAGCAAATATGCGTATGTCAAATAAGAGTTATATATCACCAGGATGGTTAGCAGTTATTCAAGGGCATACTTCAATTCTCTGTGTAAGAATATGAAGATAATATATACATCTGTGAAATGTTATTTCCTTTTTTCAGTTGTACCTCTGTTCCTAAAAACAAACAAACAAACAAACAAACAAACACATCTCTAGAGTATTTTTCAGTATGATAATCAGTTTGATTCTTCTGATTTGTAGATATTGCTTGTTTTCTTGTTTTGTTTTAATAATATGTAACTTTATTTTCTGGGAAAAAACATCAACCAAAATATTTTCCCTTTAGTTTCTGTTTTGATTATTATTGCTGTTTCTTTGTAGTGTAGAAAACCTGATAGTCAATGTCAGGATTTAATCAATCTATATTAAAGAAAAAAAAAAAAAAAGAAAAATAAAGTTGCTGCCTTGAAGAGGCTGAGCCAACCTATAGTTACTGAAACCAGATGTACAGATCATGTGATCATAGTAAGAATGTAATAGGCAGCACAGAGCAGCCAGAGCACTACATTAATCATTATCACACCTTTATCTTCAGGTGGTCAAAGTTTTTGAAGAGGTTTCAAATAAATCTAAACAAGTGATTTTTCCCACATGAGAGAAAATGTAATGTAACAGGCTGAAAAATTCAACAAGCAGGTAGTTAAAAAGCACAACTAATTGAAAACCATCAGGAATCAGAGTGCTTGCTGCAAATGTGGAATGCTAAGTAGGGCTGGCATATTTTCTGTGTTCTTGGGGCGGGGGGAAGTGGCAGGTAGTGTAAGAGAAGTTTGGAGAAATCTACATCTGCCTCTTCATAATTTTTATTTTTTTCTTTCCAGTCTTCAGTTCAAACCCTGGATATTTACAATATTGGTGCAAATTCTTCCAGATCCCCAGGCTTCTGCTTCAATTAGGTCCTTTACTTTGATTTCCAAATTATTTTGTTTGAGCTCAACCAGACTCTAGACTCCTCAGGGCAGAAACTGTGTACAAAACACACTGTTGAGACTAAGTAATTATTCCCATCCTATTTGAAATAATTACTATAGTCTGGATTTATAATATTAAATATGAGCTATTGTCTCAATAAACAGAAGGAGGGAAAAAAAAATAATAAAAAAAAAGTGTTAACCTAGAACAAGTCCTATTACAAAAAAATCAAGATGAAATTTAAGGTTAGGGAAAGTAGGAAAAGATTTTTAGCAGAAAATGTTATATTTTTGCTCTGTTCTATATCCAAAAATATTAGTAACTGGTAGATTAATCGATGGTTCCTGCCCTACCTATAATCTTCTTTCCTGCCTCCTACTCCAAAATCCCATCTGCTGTTTTGGTTCCCATTATCACTAGTCTTTTTTCCACCTCCATTAAGAATTGAACACCTTTGTTCCCATTTGTGACTTCTTCCAGACTAAAATCAGTTAGAGACCTTCAGTCACGCAATGTGGATCTTAAACTCATACACTAAGATTTCATCTGCTGAGATTCATCACATAGGATTTCAGGTTCCTAGACAGAGGCAGATAGTGCCGAAGAGGTTTCTGTGATATTTGCATCGGACTATGACATATAATGCAAAATCCTGGGTGGACTTGCTGTGTCCTGGACTAGAAACTGAAATTCCAGCAAAATTCCCTAGAGACCCTAAGGTCTCTGTAAAAGTATGCTTTAGCAATTCTAAAAGCTCACAAGGTGTGATCAAAACATGATTTTTATATGAAAGGCAGCAAGAGAAAAAGTTATTTTTAAAATTATTATTGTGAATGTCTTATAATTCATATGTACGTAATGTGATTATGTGAGATACTACATTAGTGTAAGGAAGTAAAAAATAAGCATCAGTTTGTTCTACTTTCTTGTAAAATTGAGGTTACTGGAATTTATTTTTTGTTTGTTTGTTTTTTAATTCAAACAACCTTCACCTAACTCTTCAACTTTTCATCAACTTCCTTATTACTCAAAAATCTCCCATTTCATTGCAGACAGAAGAGTGTTAGTTTCTGACATCTTTAACTAAACTGAAGCTAAAATATTTTTGCACATATTTTATTCTAAACACAAGTCCCACTTATCTTAGTCATGGAAGTGCATAAAGATGAGCATATGTAGATGTCTTCCCAGGATTAGAATATAGATTTTACAGGTACTGACACAATACTAGCTATAAGGAAAAAATATACATATATATTTCTGTGGCATAATAATCTGTTTCCTTTTCCTGTTAGATAGTTAACTATGTCTAGGAAAATTTTGGGGGGGATTTGATTTACCATTTTTTTTATTATTATTATTAGATTTACCATTAAACATGTAATAAACATTCTTCCTGATCTTTAAGCATTGGTTTTAGTCTCTCTACATCTGGAAATAGCTTAAATTTTGCCCTGGAATCAGAAATCAGCAGGGATATTGAAGTTAGAATTTAATTAGAACTACAAATAGGTTCAACAATTCATAAGGAAGGATGAAATATGTTTTATCCAATTATGTTGTTTATAACTTTATAGGAAGAAAACTCCAGTGGTAGTTTAAGCCTGTTGTGGGGACAGAACAATTAATCAGCTACAACTTTGAGTCCTTTAGACGCCTTAGCATTAAAACTTAATACGTTGCAATTACCTTTTAGACACTGCAAAAGCAATTGTTACAGACAGCATGAGGACACACTTACACAAAATACATTTATGAGCTGATAGTGTCAAAGCCAAAAGTGAAGCTTACTACATTTAATCCATGTGTGATAAAGTAAAATCAGAAATTAAACCATGCAAGATAAGTGACAAGTATGACGATATTTCTGGCAAAACGAAAACAGTCAAAGTTAGCAGTGTTCAGTCTTCTTGCAGGAAGATCGTTTTTATACACCTAAATAAATTTGGGCTTGACTCTACTTTTATACCAAGGCGAATTGATGAAAATTATTCTGAACTCAGGTTAAAAAATAATATGGAAAAGAAAGAATCACTTCAGCTATAAAATGCACTTAAATCTCCTTGTTTATTTATCTACAGAGATCAGATTATGCTTAATTTTCTCACGTGAAGTGACAGAAGAGTAGAAGGTAAACTTGCACTGTCACACTTAGTTTCTGTTAATACTAACGATTGCTAACAGTTAACAATCCTAAACTATATAGTGATGCAAAGCTGTATGGCAGTGTTAGGAGATTAATCGAGTAGCTAATGACCACAGGACCAATTATCTTGTTCTTCTTTCTTGACCTAGGGTCAAAATAATTAAGATCATCTGAGGAGATTTAACAAATATGTGCAATTTGAATGCCACAGAATGCCGTATGTCCACGATTAGTTATCTCCCTACTTACTGCTGTGATTAGACCCTACAAAGTATAGGAATTGCTTTCTCGAGTTGAGTGCAGGTTATTTTTGTTGTTGTTGGTTTGTTTGTTGTTTTTTATTTTTTTTTTTTTATGATTTAACTGAATAACTAACTTACTTCTAGTTCATACGTACTTTCCATCCATTTCTTTCACTTAAACTGCATGTCTATCTTTTACCGTAAGCTTCAGAGTGCTAAATTTGCTGAAAGCATTTTCTATCACCTGCAAATAAGATGTGTTTTATATCTCAGCAATTGCAATTCAATAGCAATGATTTCACATTTTACTAAAAATCTGCAGAAGGGTCTGCTGTCTTGTTCTGTTACTGTGGTAACTGGTTCTTAGTACTTTAATCACACAAGTGAAATAAGTTTTCAAAGAGGAGGAACAGCTTCAACTCTAAGTATAAAGTTTCAAAGTGTTAGAGATTTTATTGGTAATTTCCAACAGTATTTTCTGGGGGGTGTGCAATCCGGAAATTTTTGAAGCATGTAATACAGCAAAGATTTCTCTATATACTATATGGAAATTGCTTCTGTCTTGATATACAGATCTGTAGCAATAGTTCTTACAAGCAGAACTCATTAATTTTAGTGTAAGTATCTGTGGTGTACAAAAATTTGTTTGGTATGGAAAAACTAAGTACTCACAAGCTCCATGCAACAACAACAAAATCTAAGTCATAAATTTTATTGTTCCAAGTTAACTCCAATATTTTAACCATCAAGATGATATTCTTCATTTGTATTCTACTTCAATACTAAGTGATCTTTTTTTTTTTTTTTTTTTTTATTTCCTTATACTTGGTAAAACATACAATAAAGAGAAATAACCTGTATGTTTACAATAACTAATCTCCTTTTCTGAATGGGTAACAATTTCAGAAAACAATTGTCTTTTATCTCCTATTACCTGTCTTTTCCTGAAGCCCAGTATTGCCAGCAATTATTTTCAAAGACGGATTTAACTGTGGGGAAAACTGCTGCTGGCATGGACTTGTTTCTGTTTCTATTTCTCATTTGGAATGCATTCAACACATAGCCTTTTCTCTAGCAAATCTGACGTGAAGAGATCACTTGCATTTTTGCAAAGCACAGAGGAAAAAATTACTTTCTTTTTTTTTTTTTTCTATTTGACTAACCTGAAATTATTAGCTTCAAAACAGTTACATGCATATATGTGTATATATATATGTGTGTGTATATATATATGTGTGCGTGTGTGTGTGTGAGTGTGCATATATATATATATATATATATATATATATATATATATGAACTGCTGTCAAAACTTATCCTACCTGTTTACCTTACAACAACCACAAGGAAGATCAGTCATTTGGGTTTTCTTAGGCTCCTTTCCTTCTCATTGATTCAACACATTTCCCTTTTTCCCCCAGGGCAGTAATAGCACATTTTTCATTTCATTTTCTCATATAATGATATGACATTTAGTATTGCCAGTTAATTTGTACTGATGAATACCTAGTTAAGGTAAATCTATTTTTCAAAGGAAGGTACGGGTATAAGCAATGAAAACTATTTCATTAAATCAGTGACCTTTATAAAATGAATTCCTGTTGATAAAATAAAAATGGATACCACCTAAAGGCAGAAATAAGGAAAATAGAGTTTACATGTGTATTGGTTTCCAAGATTGATATCTAGGAAGAAAAGTAGCAGGACAGCTTACATGAAAAGCACAAGAAAATATCTACAATATCTCTTATAGCTCTAAATACTATAAGATGGACATTTTTATTTGCTTTTTTTTTTTTTTTATTACAATAAAAGCAAATTCCCAGAATTTGTTTCACTTTAATTTCATATCCAGTAATACTGGAGCTTAACACTGTTAATTTTATTGATTTAGTTTTGCAGTTAAGCAAGCATGAAACTAATGTACTTTTAAACCTCTTTCTCCTTCTTTCAATGTAAAGAAAAATATTTACTTCAGTAAAACAAAGAAACCAACAAACATTTGAGCTATTTCCTTCTTATACCCCAGAATCCAAGAGTTTATCCAGCCTGTGAATCTGCTGTTACTAAGCAGGCTGTTAACAGTGGTCCTTCAGATTATCATCAGAGCCTCCAGGGAAAATAATCATTGCACTAATGACAACTTTTAAAGTAAACAGTATTTCTATAAAATCAAAACATACACATTTGGGTAGACTAGAATCTCATTTATTTACATCAATAAAATATGCACCTTAGGACATTCTAGGTCACAGCTGAGTAATGTATTGCATTTTCCAGTGTTTTTAGAAGGAATGAATAATGACAGTGGAAAGGCTTAGGTTCATTAAAGAAAAACAAATTTGGAGTACTGGAACCCTTTATTTAGAAGGAGTTAGTGATATGAGCTGACAGTTTCTTTGTTTAGACAAGTGTCATAGTTTTACTTCACTGACAAAATTTTCTGAAGTCAAACAGTGCAATGTTTCTTCATGCATACTAGGTAAATGATAACATCAACAAGAAAACAATACTTTTGAACTGAAATTTTGGAATGAAACTCTAAAATAAATAATCCCCATTTTTAAAAAATTGCATTGTTTGACTTTGAGCTTTTGCCAAATACTAGCTGCAAATGTGATAGTTGAAATTTAGTCTCAGATTTTCTGAGTTTGCTCTTTAATTATGGTTTCATTCTCTAGCCATCTCTTGTGCCCACAGTCCTATTTGTTCCCAAAATCACATTATTGAGTGTTTTTACATTGAATAGCCCTTGCCATGATACTGAATGCAAGTCCTTCTTCTTCTTTTTTCTATAGACCATTTAATCCTCTTTATTGGGGTATAAATCAGACTCCCAAAATATAATTTTTCCTTGTACAAAGAAATATCTTCCTAAAACAGATGATAAAGAAAGCACTATGTAAACAGGCAGAAGCAGAGACATACACTTCGAGTGCAGGAATAGATGCAGTTGAAATGAAATAACAAGAAGGTATTTCAATACAGGATTTACTCGAGAATTTTTTAGGAAACACTAGTATAGATTTAAAGTCTAGAGCCAATTCTGAGTAAGAAATTTTTAAAAGTTTGTTGTGCTTTTTTTTTCCTGACTCTGGTTTGAGACTGTTTTAGAATTCAAAGTCCTCTACTGCTAGTGGTGTTCTCCCAGTCTCCAGAGTGAGTTTTTCATAGTTATTAAATGTGATTCTACCTGTGCCAGCACTCTCTAACACAGTTCTTTTCCTTTCCAGTTGTTTATATAGAGGATGTACTTGTAGACAGCAGCCATGTCCAGTCACAGACATCACTTGGCTTTGCTAACTAAACCACTCTGTTTTGGCCTTTCTACTCTATGCTTTACATAGAGTAAATCTTATAACAGGGATCCAAAAATTAGCACAGATAGGTTTACTTTGGAACAGGGAATGCTATAGCTTGTGCAATGTTATGCTCAAGCCAACTACTGAAAAAGAAAACTCTTTCCTGCTGTCATGCCAATATAGGTATCCTCCTTCCAGAATACCTATATTTTTCAGGAATGTCCATGATTCCAATCCTGTAAGACCTCAGCTACTCTACCTCTGTTACACTTTGAATAAGCATTTCTAAACTTCTTTGGCTAAATTTCACATGGTACTTTAACTGACATCTTTTCCATTCTTGTTCATTAATGCTCCCCTGTTATTGCTGGAATTACTTTATCTGCACACTTTGGATCTTCACAATTGGTTTACAGTTTTGTTTGTTTGTTGGTTTGTTTGTTTGTTTTTGTTTGGTTTTTTTTTTTTTTTTTTTGTGGTAAACAGATGATGTAACCTTTTTATTTTTTCCCTCCCTCTTAACTGGTCAGAGTGCAGTTTCTAGGTAGGCACATAACTGCTGCCTGTAACTTTGCCTTTGGACTATTTCTTATCAATCACTTTGCCTGTGAAACAGTCCTCAGGTCACTAAACTATTGCTATGTTTTACAAACTGAAAACAGACCATAAATAAATGGCAATATTCATGCCACATGACCCAGTCAATGTACTGTAATCATAAATTGTTATTGAACATAACTGGATATCAAAAAGAATTTTCTAGCCATACATATTCTGTACAATCTCCTGCTGCTTACTCTTTAGTTTAGTATGTGCAGTGTTGGTTTTTTTTGTTTGTTTGTTTGTGGTTTCCCTTAAATACTTATTACTTTAGTTTACAAAGTCATGAAATCATTTTTGCCAGGCAGTAGGTTCCCAGTAATCTGTGTGAAAAATATGTTTATTTCAATAAATTGTTATTGTTTCTTCCCCTAGATATTAGGGGAAGATAGATATTAGACAAATCCATTTGCTTTTCTTCCACAAAATTAAAAAATATGTAAAATAAAAACTAAAGTCACTAACAGTAAAGATGGTCACAACTTTATCATATTCATATTTGCTTCTTCATGTAATTTCATGTACTGCTTCTAAATCCTTTATTTCAAAGACAGCAGCCAATATATATATATATATATATATATATTATTTTATTTTTTTGAGGGTATTTCTCTTACTCTCTTGAGGGTACTTCAGCCTTGTCTACAGCAACATAGTGCAAGAGTTACATTGCTTGTGCTCCCCTTACAGTTCACAATTTGCTGGTCATGTTTGCCTTTCTTGTCTAGTCAGCGTTTGTGTTCTTGCATCCTTAAACTTGCTAACACTGCCTGTTTTTCTGTTTCTATTTCTTTCTTTCCAACTTTTGCATGTTTTCTTTTACTGCCCATTTTGGCATGAACTTTCCTCAAATTTTGTACATGAACATCCTAAAAATACGACATAAGTACTTTCATCTGTAACAAGTCAAGAATATAGCAGATAATTAAACTTTTATTAAAAATAAATTAAGCTATTGAAGTGCTTATATATCTTATTTAGTGTTAGAATCTAACCATTGGAATGGAAAATGCTTAGAGCAGGCTTAAAGAGAAATTATCCACATTTGTTTGTTTTTATTTTAATCAGATTCAGGAAAGATTTAAAACAAACAAACAACAACACAACAACAACAGCAAAACCCAGTGTTTCGTAAATTAAACCAAATATTCTTCTGAGATATGTTCCCCAAGTTATCACAAGATAAACTTTCCTGCATTTTACAGAACAGACCACCTGAGCATACTGCCTATCAGATCATTCTGATCAGTAAATGAGATGTTCTTTTTAAAAAACTCCTTTTACAAAAGATGAAAGAAAAAAAAATAATAAAGAAAAAAAAAAAAAAACATGATGCAACAAACTGTTGTTAGCTCAGTAATCCCACATGCTTCCTCTTGTCCCTGTGTGTTCAAGATCTTGCTTAGACTACATTTCATGCTCCACTGCACTCATCTGAGTCAATCCTCCTCTGAAAAGACAAGTTAGTGCATCATGAAAGTAAAAAAGCGTGAAGAAAGAATACTTCAGGCTTCATGAAACACTGAAGTAAAGATCCCAGATTGCAATATCTGAGGCTTTTAAAGAATTTTGTCTTTTTTATCACTGAAAAGGGAAAGTAAAAGTATCTGTTCTTCGTTTTCTTGCTTCTAAAATTAAAACAAACAAACAAACAAACAAATAAATAAATAAATAAATAAAATCTCCTATGAATACTTAGTCTCTTAGTCTTGCACAGCCAAGTTGTAGTTATATAGGCCCCTATTTCCTTCCTATATGGTGTATGTCTGAGTCTTGTGACAAGACTGCCTACGGATTTCTCTGCATTCTTCTAAATCAAGCAAGTCTTGACCTGACAGGAGAAAACATAATGTACAACTCTTGAGCTTGAACCAAGCTTTAAAATCAAATTTAGTTTTACCAATCCAGAAACATCTGGGCAACAAACTGCCTTAAACAAGCCTACTTGTATAACTGTTCCTACATTACATCCTCCATCTTCAGTGTAAATCCACTCTCTTACTCTCCCTGTAGACTAAAATCCTTTTTTCTCCCTGCAGTTATATCAGAAAGGGTGTATATCCTTTGTTGCCTAGACAGCAAGAATTTAATCTTTAAATACTGTATCCAGTAGGAAACACAAGAATATTAATGAATGATTTAGAACATTACAATCTGGATATAATTGCAGTTGTCTTTTCTTACCAAGTTTTGTATAAGAACACTGTACTTGTTATGAAAACCTTGGGATGGGCCCCACATTGGGTGCCATTGTACAAATAATTAAAAAAATATTCTGCTATATAAATTGAAAATGAAAACAAAGAAAACAAGAATATTTAAGTTTCCTCAATCACTTTTGAACACAGTTTAAAAAATAAAAATATTTCCCCTCCAAATCTGTAATAGGAAATTATTTTCATTCCCTATTGAACTGGAACGAAAATTCTTATATATACTATTCCTTTTGTTTTTGTTTTCAAATATCTTCACTTATATTAAATTTATTTAATAAAAATAAATCAGAAAAATTCAGAATGATAGAATTCACTTAGATGGGATATGTGGAAATTGTATAGTCAGATCAAAGTCTGCTCTCCTGAAGGTTTTTTACCTTCAGGTGATAATTCCTGAGATTCTCCAAAGATCGAAGCTAGATTTCAAGAATTTAGCAAATTAGTGTTATGAAATTATATCCTTTTATGTATCATGACTTAAGAGACTTGATTTCAAAAATAGCAGGATACTCCTTACTGCTGACTACTTGAATATTTCTCAGAAGTTTCTAATCTAACTTCACACAAAACTGGGCTTCTTTTTCAAACCTCTATATTCAGTGTAACTATTTAAAATACTGTAAATAAATAAAACATGTTAATTGATTTATATTGTGTACTACTTAGATATATGTATATGTGCGTATATGTAGAATAATTAATTAATGTTAATTTAATTTAAATTGGAAAAGTGTTTGCTTTTTTTTAATATAGAGTCAAATAATAACCTGGATGTTAATGACTTGTAACAGTTTTTATAGGTATTTATTTTATTACACCTTATTTGCATTGGGTTTTGAAAAAAAAAAGAATTGTTTTTTAATATTTTTTTTAGTGTTTTTTCACAAAGTTGTATTTGTAGTCTCCTTTCTTAATTTAAAATCTTTCATAGAATCATAAACATATCATAGAATCATTTAAGTTAGAAAAGACCTCTAAGATCATCAGGTCCAACCTTTAACATAGCACTGCCAAGTCCACCTTTAAACCATGTCACTAAACAATACATCTACACCTTTCTGAAGACCTCCAGGGACGGTCTCAAGCATATCCCTGGGCACCCTGTTCCAATAATTCAGTATTCTTCTTAACAGTGAAGAAATTTTTCCTAATATATAACCTAAACCTTCCCTGGCACAACTTAAGGACATTTCATCTTCTTTTATCACTTGGTGCTTGGGAGAAGAAACCGATCCTTAATTCACTATAACCTCCTTTGAGGTAATTATACAGTGTGATAAGGTCTCCCCTGAGCCTCCTGTTCTCTAAGTTAAACAAACCTATCTCCCTCAGCTGCTCCTCATAAAATTTATTCTCTAGACCCTTTACCAGCTTCATTTTCCTTCTTTGGACATGCTCCAACAACTCAATGTCCTTCTATAATGACGGCCCCAAAACTGAACACAGTATTCAGTATGCAACCTCACCAGAGCTGAGTACAGGAGTACAATCACATCCTTAGTCCTGCTGGCCACGCTATTTCTGATAAAAGCCTGGATGCTGCTGGACCTCATGGCCACCTGAGCACACTTATGGCTCATATTCAAATACATGTAGCTGTTAACCAATACCCCCAAGTCCCTTTCTGCTGGGCAGCTTTCCAACCACTCTTTGCTCAGCCTGTAGCGTTATTTGGGGTTGTTGAGGTGCAGGACCCAGAGGTTGGACTTGTTTGACTTCATGCAATTAGACTCAGCCCAACAGTCCAGCCTATCCAGATCACTCTGTGGAGCCCCCCTACCCTTGAGTATACACTTGCACCTAACTTGGTGTCAACTTCAAACTTACTGAGGATGTACAATCCCCTCATCCAGATCTTTGATAAAGATTTTGAAGGCCCGAGTACTCAGCCTTAGGGAACACCCCTAGTGACCAGCCTCCAACTGGATTTAACTGCAGTCACCACAACTCTTTGGGCCTGGTCACCCAAAGTTTTAAACCCAATAAAGTGTACACCAGCATGGGCAGACATCTTCTTCAGGAGAATGTTGAGGGCAATGGTTTCAAAAGCCTTGCCGAAGTCTAGGTAAACAACATCCACAGCCTTTCCCTCATCCACTGAGTACATAACCTTCTCTTAGAAGGATATCAGGCTCATCAAGCAGGACCCACCTTTGATACACCTGTGCTGCCTGGGCCTGGGTTGTCCTCTTAAGTGCTGCATGATGGCTTTCAAGGTAATCTGCTCCATGAGCTTCCCTACCATTGAAGTCAGACTGACAGGCCTGTAGTTTCCTGGATACTCCTTCCAGCCTATCTTGTAGGTGGACATCACATTTGCTAGCCACCAGGTAACTGGGAGCTCCCCTGATAGCCAGGGCTGCTGATACATGTAAATGATGGAAAGCAGCTTGGTAAGCACTTCAGCCAGCTTTCTCAGCACCCTCAGGTGGATCCCATCTGGTCCCGTGGACTTGCATACATCTAAGTAGAACTGCAGGTTGCTAACCATTTCATTGTGGATTATGAGGGTTTCATTCTGCTCCCTGTTCCTATCTACCAGTCTATGGGGCTAGATACCTAGAGAACAACTGGGGCAAAGAAGGTACTAAGTACCTTGGTCTTTTCCTGACCTCTTGTCCCTGTGTTTCCCTCCACATCCAATAAAGGATGGAGATTTTCCTTAGTCCTTTTCTTGTCTATGTATTTATAAAAACATTTTTAATCGTCTTTAACAGCAATAGTCAGATTGAACTCAGTTTGGGCTTTCGCCCTTCAAATTGTATCCCTGCACAGCCTGACCACATCTTTATACTCCTCCAGAGTAGCCTGACTCTTCTTCCAATGGTCAGAAGCCAACTTTTTCTTCCTGAGCTCTAGTCAGAGCTCTCTGTTCAGCCTGGCCAGACTTATTCACCACTAGCTAATCTTTTAGCAAATGAGCACTGCGGGCTCATAGGTCTTTGGAACTTCTTTCTGGAAGAGTGTCCAGCCTGCCTGGACTCCTTTGTTCTTTAAGACTGCCTCTCAAGGGACTCCACCAAGGAGTCTCCTTAACAGGCCAGTCTGCCCAAGGTGGCAGTTCTGCTAACTGCCCTCCTTCCAGAACTGAAAACTAATCTATTAATTCATGATTTTTGATCTTTGCAACACTGTATGAGAAGTAACTGACCTGTTGCATCTAAAAATAAAATAGAATTCAATTAAAATAGATATAAATTAAAATATTATAGTAAAATCCTTCAGGGAATATCTGGGGACAATACACGTCATATAATTTATTTTTTTTTTCAAGGTAAAAATGGTGCAGTTGATATTTTTTCCTTTTGTTTATTAATCAAGGAAACATAATACACTTAATAAAATAAAATAAAATTTTAAAACTCTAAAAACAAAACAAACAAACAAAAAACTCAAACAAATGGCACAGAAAAGGAAAAGAGTATAAATTTATAGCAGCTAAATAGAGTTACTAAGAAAGTCCCTTAAAATTTAAGCCAAAATTCATATGTATATCTTCAGTTTATAATACTGATTTGTACTTTACTTCTCAAATTCAAATTAGTATCAGAAAGATAAATTATATACTAAAGTATCTTCAATATGGACATTGCTTGTTAGAACTGGATTTTCATCATTTTGTGAACAAAATTGTCACTAGTATGTGATTATTTTTCTAAGTGGTAAACAAAACAACAGGCTCATGTTTCACCTCTTGTTCAACAAGAGACCTTGAGGGAAAAAAAAAAAGGAAAAAAAAAAAAACTGTAGGAAAAGGTGCATTAAAACACATGTATGAGTATAGAATTTGGATTCAGCACTCCATACTTCTGAACATACAGGTAGAAGAAGATGACCAAAAAAGTCTTCATTCGGTACCCAAACAAATAGATATTGTACATACAATAAGGATATGCAGATGTGGATGTTCAGCCATTACAACCATAAAATAAAATAAAATAAAATAAAATAAAATAAAATAAAATAAAATAAAATAAAATAAAATAAAATTAAATTAAATTAAATTAAACAAAACAAAACAAAACAAAACAAAACATCATGGCACACTACAAGGCATTCCAGACTTTCCTGTTCAACTTTTATTCCTTTAAGATAACTATGGCACACCTTACATTTTCTTTCCTACAAGACATACAGACCTATAAGATCTGGCACATTTTGTTACTGTGTTCACAGGATATCTTGTACAGTTCTTGCATGCTTACAGTTGGTCCTATGGGATTTCAAATTAAATTATAATTTTCAAATTAAATTACAATTTCAAACATTTTATATATATATGTGCATATGTATATATATACACGTATATATACATATGCGTGTATGCATATGTCCATGTATGTGTATATATGTACACACTCATGCATATATATAAAATATGATTATTCCATTTATTCCTTTGGCCCAAACGATAATACATTTTAAAATACTTTGTCATTTAAAATTGCTACCACTCAGGAGGAAATATTTTCATAATGATCACAAAATATCTGTATGCTCAATATCAGCAGAATATTCAATGTTATACAGGAATTAAAATGTCTCTAGAACATTTAACTGATATCTTAAAGATCTGCAAAGGGGTTTTGCAGTAGAAAAACAACAACAACAACAACAACAAAGAGAAACATTAAACAACATCATATATAGATAGATAGATATAGATAGATATAGATACAGATAGATAGATTAGATATAAATATATAGATATCCTAAGGGTTAATTTTCCTTCTCCAAAAATTTCCATTTATGTGATGTGTTTTTCAATATTGCCTTATTTTTGTATAAAAATGATTGAATTATTAGCAAAAATAAATGAAATCACCAAATATCAAACCATCTTGTAACTCAACGATACTGTAAAATATCCTAGTTCTTGTCTGAACAAGTAAACCATTTTTTTTCTCCTCCTTTATCTCTCTAACACAGATCTTATGAAAAGCCAATGAATTTGTAGAGATGCATTTATTTTAGGATGAAAACACAAGCAGGGTCAAGGACCAAGGGAATGTCCTGAGCTCTGTACCAAGAGCTGAGGGGACATGAGAAGGCCCCAGGAAGCTTCTGACAGCTCTTTCTCTCCAGCTCCCTGCCCCCAGGTAACAGAATTGGTTGGCACCAGCAGCCAAACCTGGGTGGGGGGAAAAGCTGCTCAGGGCTCAAGGTGCTCCCAGCATGCTCCCTACAAACTCTCACCATCAACCTAACCCCTGAACTCTGCTCACTTTGACCACATGTGATCACACTCTGTGTGGGAAGGTAAACAAAGGAAAATATTTGTAGTGAAAAAGCTGTCCTTCTGTCATTGATATAACGTGAAATTTTGATCACTTCCATCTCAGAAATTCTTCTTTTTGTTCCTTTTTACACCAACCTCTGAACAGTGATGATCACTCAGCATGCACTAGTGTGCTTCTCCATTCTATTCACTAAGGGTTTGTTACATGTGTGTCTGTTTTTCTACTGGAACAAGCCAGTTGGCTGGTTGGGCAGAATAGCTAAAACATACCCTGAGCATTCTACTCATGTTGTGAAATTGTTACTTAGCCCAACTGTGAAGCATTCAAGGGGGATAATAATAATAATAATAATAATAATAATAATAATAATAATAATAATAATAATGACTGTGACCTAATGCTACAGGACCACTACCAGTTCCAAGTAGAGACTGCAGTCAAACACTCTGTTGTGTTTGTGTAACTGGTGAGCCCTGAAGGACCTTGTTCCCGAGCAGCGTCAACTCAAGCCACTCTGAACTGCCTCACTGGGGAACCAAAGAGACAGTGATTGCTGTCTGCTCTAACATAGTATTATGGTGTCCACAGCCTGCTCAGGCATAGTATTGACATGGTCTGAGAGCTCACAGTTCTCTAGCTACACTGCTTGGAATAAATGGAATAATTTTTTTTTTGCTCAAAGGCCTGCCCAGCCTCCTCAAACCAATGTCTTGGCTTCTGCATCTCACCAGGACATTCCAATGCTATTCCAAGCATTTGACACCACTTGATATTTTTATATTTATATATACATTTATGATAAGGAACACCTTTTTCGCAGAAAAAGACTGTAAACTTCATAAGCACATTTGTGGAGGAATGGTTAAGTGAAATAGGACACGTGGATGTTGGGCAGTTAAGAGGCAATGGGCTAGTGAAGTACCGTACTCAACTCACAAGAGTCTGGGCACGTACGCAGCTGGCTGAGAGCCAATCAGGCTCAAGGACATGATGCCCTTGAGCGATGGGGAAAGTCCCTAAGGCGGGATGGTGGCTAAAAGAAGGAGGAACTACCTGAAAAGAGCGGGAAATGTTAGCCAATCCTGAGCTTAGTTTTTGCAATATGTATGAGTTGATTATGTTCGAACTAGATAAAAGGCGACTGAGCTATCCATTAAAGTTGAAGTTCACTGTTCACTCATATTGAGCATCTGTGTCTTCCTTCCGTCGACAACACACATTCATCTAGGTCTTATCTACACAGTGTGGATTTCCCACTATACCCCTCTTTACCAGCAAAACTAAAATAAAAACTAAATATAAATATAAATATAAAATAAAAACTAAAAATACTAAGCCATGACTCTAATATTATCAAAATTGCCTTCAGGAAAATCAGCACATTCATACATCAAATTAATCAATTAAATTAAATAATTAAGACATGAAGACTTTGAAATAGATCAGTCAATGGGGTCTGAAAAGAAAATACGTGATCTTTTCAATGTCTTTTATTTTATTATTATTATTATTATTATTATTATTATTATTATTATTATTATTATTATTATTATTATTATTATTATTAAATATAAATAACTAATAAGCAATAATAATATATGTATTATTTAAGTATATAAGTATTAAATATATATATAAGTATTATTATTATTAATAATAACAATAATAATGAGAGTAGAAAGGTCTCTGTTGCAAAGCTCAGTTGCTGTTTACTGATTCAGATGCCTGGTTTGGGGTCAGATATACACTACAATGTGTGTAAATCCAATTATTGGCCTTTTTCCCAAAATCACATTAACTTAAAGTTGAATAAAGATAATTAAACACTAACTTATCACTCATCTAAATGGCAAATATGATTTCCAGTGCTCCAATGACTAGATCACCTAGCAGCAAAAAAGTTTCATGTTGCTGAAACTCTTTATCTAATCTTACCTGATGTGTACTCATGAACTAAAAAATAATAAGACAAAAGTATTTTTTTCTCTTTTTTACAGCAAGCAGATATTTTGTCCAGAATAATCATCCATGTGTGTAAATAGGATCTCAAGATTTTAAAAGGTTAAATAAAGTATCACATTTAATACAAATGTGATAGGATCATTTAGTAGGATCATTTAATCCAACTGCATTTAATCCAAAAAGGTCAAAAGGACCTTTCATACACATTTCATACACATACAATTCATTCACAGTCACACAAAATTTCATATTTAAGCAGAAATCTTGTTCAATCCAATGATACCCATTACCCATATGATACCCATTAAAATAATTATATGTCTATAACTATATATAGTCTTTTTGATCCTTAGAAGTACTAGAAACTAGTGCTAGAAAGAGTGAACAAATGAAATAATATAAAGAACAAGGATTTTTTTTTTTTTATTTTTTTTATTTTTTTTTTTTTCTGGGCACTGTGTAGACAGGAAACAAGACAATAAGGGGAACAATTTCTGAAAACAGCATCTGTATGGTTTACATCCTGCTCTTTCCTGCCTTTTTTTTTTTTTTTTTTTTTCTTTTTCTTTTTTGCAATAAAGTTTTGGCACTTGAGTTTTTTTATTTAGTTCAATTTTTCTATGATTATATTGTATATATTAAGACTATGGAGATATCAAACAAATATCTGAATTCTTCATGATATGAATAAAAGTCCCTGCATGAGTACAGTATATCAGCATTCAAAACCAATTACCAAATGTCTAATTCTCATATCTCAAGATCTTAAAACTCCCTTTTCTCCATAATGCAATTGTAGAAAATAATCCATACTCAAAAGAAAGTAAACACTAAGATCCAGACCCCAAAAGGCACTTAAATACACAACTTCATTCAAATTAAACAGGTATTAGGCATTTACATACCTTTGTGTATCTAAGACTAAACTGCTTTCAGTTCTAACCTAGCTATTAAATGAACAGCTTATTCTGGAGTCTATACCATAGATTTAGCCATTGTCACAGGAAAAGTTTTTGCATGATAGATATATTGTACTTTACCCAAGGATAAGTTTTGAAATAAGAGAACAAAGAACACTATCAGACAATATCTATTTAACTAACTGTTGTGCCTGACAGAAGGGAGGGGGGAAGCAGCAGTTGCCACCACTCAGTTTGTCACCTGCAGCACCCACAGGGAAGCTGGCACAGGTGGCTGCAGCAACTATAACTTGGCCCGATCCATTTTGCTACCTCACCTTCCTACTCATGAGGCACTGTGGGAGGGCTGCCTGCAGGAAGAATAGAAAGAGACAGCTGGTCTACAGAGTGCTGGAAAAGTTACAGCACAGGAGCTGCAGCTTTCCTGGAGAAGAAAGATATGGTGCTGCTTGTGCAGACAGCTTGTGATGACAGCAAATGCAGGAACATCCATTTGCATTGAAAGGGCTGCTCTTCCCTGGAAAAGGGAATGAAAACCCCACTGCAGCCACTGTATCTCGAACTGTCACAGGAAGAAAGAAATATTTTCACCATTCAGGTGTGTATCCACAATAAATTGAACTAAGAATGGACTTTCATTCAGAAAGCTACTGACAAGAAGATGGGAAAATATATATGAGTGTCCTGAGCTGAGAGGCTGACTGCTACTCTTGCATTTTATATACAGCGTTAAATAGGGCAGCAAGACATAACTGTCTTCCTGCACCTCATCATAGAACTTCCAGTTTCAGAGGGATTTTGATCCCACACACCTACATGCACTTGGTAGGGTGCACTGAATTGGGTGCATTTTCCACAAAAATCGTCTTGACAAATAAAATAAAGGGGATTCAATTAAAATTTAGCAGTTTCAGATTATAAAGACATCAATGAGAGCACATGCCTTTTTTTCCATACTGACCTGGTGGATTACCTGGCAATCTAATTTTTTTAAACTCTTAAATGACAAGTAAAAATATCTATGCTTACCATCAATAAAGGGAACTAATGGTGACAAATCAGCTGACATGACAAGTACAATATTCTTTCAGACAACTCTTCTGTTTCATGGCTCCTTCTAGCACAAAGCTATTATGTTCCAGTTTAAAACTCCTTTGAAAGTTGTTATAAAAAAAGCACTCTCATGAAACTCATCACACTGTAATAACCTGAGTACCTTAAATATCCTATGGACTCTGTTTTATTGCTCACAGCATGAACTTTGAAGACACAGGTAGGAATTTCATACTACTAACCTTGAGGGTGTCCCTTGAATGAAGGAAAAAAAAAAAAAAAAAAAAAGGCTCTCTCTGCTTCTTCAATTGCAACTTATGACTGCTCTTTCGCTCACTAATATATATATTTATTTATTTTTTAAGTAATATCAATAATAATAAAAAAAATACAACAATAACAACAACTCTCTGAACTCAATGTTCCATTCTATTATTGTGGAAATGTGCTGTCTCTGTAATTCACCATTACTGTTTATTTACAGTGATCTAATGAATACAAGCAAATATCTACATTGTTATTTTCAGGATTCTTTGAAACAGTCTTGTTTCTGCAGTACTTTTATATTGTAGCCTCAGGCTACATGGAATATGTCAGTGATAATCAAATTTTACTGATTCCTTATGACAAGTAAGGTAGAGTGGCACCCTAAAGAGAGAGAAAGCTCTTGGATAGGACAAAAATACAATGTTATAGTAGGAAAATAAAATAAATAAATAAATATATATATATATATATATAAAAGGTTGGATGAAGTAATGAAGGTACAGTATAAATGTGACAGCTTTAATGGACTACATAACTCTTTGACATCCACAATAAAACTGAGAAAATTAGGATTTGAACAATTCTAAGGTCTTTTCCATTTATTCACATTAATAATAGATTACACCTGTTTAGTCCTTCATAATAAACTTGTCCTCATTGAAAGCTATCATGCAAGCTAAATAAGACCAGTGTGGATTTTAAGTCTTTTAAAGACTTTTTTTTTTTTTAATACTGTTATACTTAATGTAAAACCACATATGAATCTATATGAATCTCACAACAGATTAACACATATTACACATCATATCACTTTAGTGATGTTTGTCATCCATATACTGCTGCCAGATTTGTTCCTACAAAAATTGGCTTTCGTTATCATCTATACTTACTTTATGGCCTATATTCTTCAGTAATGTTACAAGATAATAGTACTTTTTAATGCAGTTTAAAAGTTGTTGTAGCCATCTTGTCCTTCTACAGGCCTTAATTATACTACTGATTAGTAACATTCAAGGTTGTATTAAATAGTTATCTAAGTTGACCAAGGGAAACCAGCTGATGTGATCTTTTTGGACTTCAGCAAGGCTTTTGACACGGTTTCCCATAGAAGCCTACTGGACAAAATGTCCAGCATACAACTTAACAAACACATCATAGCAATGAGCAATTGGCTGACGGTCAGGGCTCAAAGGGTTATGGTTAATGGGGCCACATCTGGCTGGTGGATGGTCACTAGTGGGGTCCCTCAAGGCTCCGTTTTAGGGCCAGTCCTCGTCAATGTCTTTATAAATGATTTGGATTTAGGACTAGAAGGGGTTTTGAGCAAATTTGCCGATTACACCAAACTTGAAGGAGTTGTGGACTCGGATGAGAGTGGAAAGGCCTTGCAGAGAAATCTGGACAGATTGGAGAGCTGGGCGAACACCAACCACATGAAGTTTAAGAAAGGCAAGTGCCGGGTCCTGCACCTGGGATGGGGCAACCCTGGCTATACATACAGACTGGGTGATGAGATGCTGGAGATTAGCCCCGCAGAGAGGGATCTGGGGGTTGTGGTTGACAGCAAGTTGAATATGAGTCAGCAGTGTGCCCTGTCAGCCAGGAAGGCCAACCGTATCCTGGAGTGCATCAAGCACAGCATCGCTAGTCAGTCGAGGGATGTGATTTTCCTGCTCTACTCTGTGCTGGTGTGGCCTCACCTTGAGTACTGTGTGCAGTTCTGGGCACCACAGTACAAGAAGGATATTAAACTGTTGGAGTGTGTCCAGAGGAGGGTGATGAAGATGGTGAAGGGCCTAGAGGGGAAGACATATGAGGAGCAGCTGAGGGCACTGCGCCTGTTCAGCCTGGAGAAGAGGAGGCTGAGGGGACCCTCATCGCGGTCTACAACTTCCTCGCGACAGGGGGTGGAGAGGCAGGTGACCTATTCTCTGTAAACACCAGTGATAGGACCCATGGGAACAGTGTTAAGCTGAAGCAGGGGAAGTTTAGGCATCAGGAAGAGGTTCTTCACCGAGAGGGTGGCTGCACACTGGAACAGGCTCCCCAAGGAAGTAGTCACTGCACCAAACCTGTCTGAATTTAAAAAGCGATTGGACTGTGCACTTAGTCACACGGTCTAACCTTTTGGGTAGACCTGTGTGGTGCCAGGAGCTGGACTTGATGATCCTTATGGGTCCCTTCCAACTCGGGATATCCTATGATTCTGTGATTCTAAGTTGTTCACAAAGTCTATCACCCATGCAGGCATCAGGGAGATCATGTCTTTATATGAATTAATAGTACATTAAAATATTCAACCACTTTAAGACCACAATATAAAAACTTGAAGAAATCCTAATGATACATTGTGAACATCTTCAGACGGAACACTACATGGACTGTCATTTGAGTGGACCTTAATTATCTGATTTATTAACTTTATCTTCTTTAAAACACATTCAAAAATATCATCTTAATCATTTCTGATCTCTTTGTAAGTATTTATAGAGAGATTTATTTTATTTTTTTTATCTCAGTGAAAGCCATCATGGTTATACTAATACTATTCAGATAAAACTCCAGAGAATTCAGAATAAACTGAAGATAATAAGTAGAGAAAGATTTTGTTTGTGTTGAAGTTCTTTTATATTAATTATTCTAATATTATGAACCTGAGATGAGAGAATTATTATACAAGTATTTTTAACATTGACAGCTGAATGCTAATGTGGATTATTTTAATACTGCCCAACTGTAATTCAACATATTAAGCTACAATTTTGTATTTTCAACATGTTTATTTATGTAATAGTTGTATTTTTATTTTTTATTTTTATTTTTTCACTGTTGTTAAACCACTCATCTTACCATATTCTTAGCAAAGACATAAGTAAGACAGTGTGCATGCCAATTACTTGATCAAACTAACTAAAGTCGTTGTATGTACCGGGTGCATGAAAGCAATTTACCTACATGTGTTTATCTACATGTAGAATGAGGCATTATTTTACACTTCACCTTTTCATATCAGAAAAAAATACCTAGAGGCAAATCTTAAGGATCTGATCCTGCAAATTTTAATGTAAGCATAGAGTTAAAAATCATTGTTAGGTATATTGCTTTGACAATCACAGTTCTTAATCTGAAGAAATGGGATTTATTTCTCCATATACTTCCTATAACTTTTTTGAAAATATCGTTCTCACTAAACCAAGCCAGTCTCACACTAAAGAAGGGACTATAGCTCACTTCAAAGCAGATAGGTTACATATTTTCTTTATAGCAACAGAAGCACAGACTTCACTGCTGATCAGATGTTCATGGATTCACCCATGATCTAGAAAATTTTATAGCCCTTCATATTTGAATTTGAAATATAGTTTCTCTGTTTGATTTAAGTTCATTCAAGATGTGGGATTTTTTTTTTTTTTTTTTTTTTTTTTTAGGGGAGTGGGGGTGAAGGGGTGTGATGGGACACCAAAATCACATTTCCAGTATAACAATTTACCATCTTTATTTGGGAAAAGTTAGCACAAAAGGGATTAAAATAGTCTGATGCATATTCTTGAGCATAGGTTAATACCCTAAAGATACATAATTGCCTTTCCTCTCTCTAAATGGCTCTCTATAAACCTCTAATGTTTATGGATACTCGGTTAATTGAATTATTGTTAATTCATTAATCACATCATCACACCATTAATTATAAACAAATATTTTAATGTAGGTATTAATATGGTTTCAATATTCAATGAGAAATAAAATATGAAAAAAAAAATCTTTAATTCTGAACCAAGATCTTCCTCTAAATTTCTGATTTTTTTGTGTCACACATAACTGTAAAATGTGAACCTAGTCGTGGGATGCCAACTCTTGTAGGGGTCCAAATTTATGAGAATGCTTACTCCATTAGAAGTGACAGAAAAATATTTTAAAAATATTAATAAAAAATATGAACTAAAATAAAGAGAGAAAAGGAGACTATATTCATATCCACCCATATTCATATCCACCCACTTTCTTTCAAAAACGAAAAGATAAAAGATACCATATTACAGTGGAAATGTCATTTCATTAGCTTTTAAAATATTTCTTTTTGTTTGTTTGTTTGTTTTGTTTTGTTTTGTTGTGTTTTTTTTTTTTTTAAAGTTGCTAAGTTGCTTTTTATTTTGTGTTAATTACAAGACAAAAAGTGTAATTTCAAAGAATAGGGTTTTTTGTTTGTTTTATTGTTGTCTTTTTTTAATGTAAAACTTAATCATATTTGCTACAATAATAGAATTATGATGTGAAATTAGAATATTGTTTTCCCCACACTTATCTTTTGTAACTTTATGTTGTCAGAAGTGGTCTGCAAAAAACTTAATTTATATTAAAATTATTTTTATCTTCATTTCATCTATTAATCTCAGTGCAACCCTGAAACAGATAAGAAACTATATACTATGCAACTATGCAGCATTTTCTCTATTATTTTATCATTTTCTGTACAATTTCTCTGTGTAAATGGTCACAATACAAACAATAGGCCAATTTCTATACTTTTTTCTCTTGTGTCATGGAATTTTTACAAAGATTAATATATCCCATTATATTTATGATAGGAAATTATATTTGGGGATTAAACAATGGATTCATCAGTGAACTGTCACCGATTTGTGTCTCTCTTGCACCACAAAACAGCTGTAAGTTCTCCACACCACTTGGCTTTACAACTGTTTTCTGCTGCCAGTAAGCAGAAAGAGCATCCTGCTGAATCTGGTTTTTACCTGGTATTCTTTAGATTAGATACATATCTTTACACATAGGACAATTTAGGACTTCTGAAATTTCATGTACAGATCAGACAATGTAATGAGAAGAACAGGAGAGACAGACCAAAAAGATGACTGGCTAGCTTCTGTTAAGGAGTTACAGATGCAGTTTGAAGCTTTTAAACCAGGAATTCTTCACATATTTCTCAAAGATTTAAGTACTGTGTATATAGCACACTACAGAGATACCATGGTTTCTCATTGCTCATGAGAAACCATGCCTCCCATAGGTTTTGTTTGGACCTAAAATAATGTACTTCCTTCCATGAGAAATGGTGTTGTGTTTTTTATTATTATTATTATTATTATTATTATTATTATTATTATTATTATTATTATTTGTTTTGTTTTGTTTTTCCTTTTACAACCATAACTGTTCTTCTGCTGTTTGGATTAGTTTAAATAATAGTTTTATTTATTTATATATGATTTATTAAGGATGATAGCTTTCTCTGAGTAAATCTAATTTGAGTACTCAGTTTTCCATCTATGTTGCCATGCTCTCATTGAATCCAGAAGTATCAACTTGTCCTAAGCACTTTGGAACTCTAGAAAGTAGGGTGACCTGTTTCAGGCATTCACAGAATGATTCAAAAACTGCTAATCCACAGTTGTACCTCAGATTCTACATTGAATCTACATTCTACATACCTCAATTCTTCATCGAGGCATTTCTGGGCTGTGTCAGGAAGAGACTAACTTTGTATGGCTCCATAGTTAGCTGTACTATCCTCTCTAATTCACAGCAACACATGGTTACCACATTATATGCATGCATCAAACACCTAAGAATGAAAGACTACAGATTTTTTCTTTCTTTCTTTTTCCTCAAAATTAGCTAAAAGTCATTTTAGTATAGCAAAACAAAATAAGAGATAATGCCTGTTACAATTCTGTAACTTTTTTTTTTTTTTCCTGTAAAACAAAACAGTCAACAAAATCAGTCAACATGCCGAGTCTTTTGTTGGCTTGCTAAATATATAAAATATTCCAGACATAATTACTGTAGTTATACAAATTAAACTGTTTTGTGAAAGCAGTTAATACATGTATATCACTACTCTTCACTGCATGTACTTAGAACTTCAGAACTAATTATTATTACAGAACACTGAGGAAAATGGAAAAAAACACTTAACCATCTCTAGATCTATAATGCCAAAAGAGATGCTTTTACTTTATTCATTATTTATTTATTTATTTATTTATTTATTTATTTTAAGGGGTGGATGATTATTTTGTGCTTTTAAAATGGAAAATCTATTCCTCTATCTATCTATCTATCCCATATATATTCCTCTGGTAGAAAAGGGTGTCTGGGCAACTGCTGTTTACAATAATGAACTTTCAAGATTGCCTTTGCTTATTATGTGTTGACTATGCAAAATACTCCCTAGTGAAGCTAGAGATGATGGTGTTGTTCACAAGCAGATGTACCTTTGTCAAGAAAAGGTTGAAGTTCACTGCTGATATAAAATCAGTCAAGCTATGACTGTAAAAGCATACTTCTAAGTCAGTATAGTTATTTATATATGAAGTTAACGAAATTATATATGTAGATATACGAGACATAAAAAGAAAACTGTGAAACATTTTTCAACCAAAAATAAGCCTTATTTTGTTTTGATGACTATTTTTCAGTTCTTGCTATTTTTGGAATTAGTCCTTCCAGTTTCATGAAAAGCTATTTACCAATTCACCTGAAACTTTAGTCTGTGTCAATTCATTTCAGACATTCCATAATGTCTGAAAATGGAAATCCCTTATCTCTGACTTCATTAAAATTTGTCCATGATGAAAAAATGATTTATTTTTATCATACTCAAAACGTGTTTTTTTTGTTTGTTTCATTCCATCAGTATTGTAACACTCCACAAAATTCACTCAGTAACCTCTTTTTCATATGAAGGTTTGTTGTTGTTGTTGTTATTATGTGTTTTATTATTGTTGATGATGTATGTTTTGTTGGGCGGGGAGTGTGTGAAGGGTGTATTGAGATGTTGGGATGCCTGGCCAATTCATTGAGAAACATCACCAAAAGAGAAAGGAGGAATCAGGGTTTTAGCTTAATTCCTTTAGATCTCTAGGTAAGAGATAGTATTGTCAGCAGTATTTCTCAACCATCCAATATTATTATGTTTCCAGAGCCAATAGCAACAATTATTCTGCTGCACAAGAAGAGAATACATATCTACCCCACCAATGGAAGTTTAATCTTTTTAAATCACAATTAAAATGTCTACACCTGAGCCTGTCATCCAAGGATTTCTCCATATTCAATGAAAAAAGTAGACATTTTTAAAGGATGATTCATCTGAACTAGTTTTGAGAATAATTACACTGATGAATTATTATTCTTATTAATTAAAAATATATATAATATATTGATATATTTTTTTTTGTCCTTCTTTTTCCTCTCTGGACTACAAACAACATATCTAATCTAGGTATAGTCATTTAAATCTAAACAGAGAAATCCTTCCACTGTTCTTCATCTACTGTTAAGTTTAAGCAATTTGCTTTATTTGTTACATTTTCTGACTTTGTCCAGTATCACACATTCTGTAAAAAAATTTCAAATAACAGTCTTGTGCCTCTGAAAGAAGAATCTAAAGGTACACAAGAGCTTGGAAAAAAATATAACACAGTTATAGACAAGAGGGACCAGGAGGCAACTGTGCTTAGTTCTATAGAATTGCTGGTCTATAGTTGTGGTAGTTTTACATGAGTGGGCAGCCGAGCTCCACAACAACCACTCTCTCACTCTCCCTCTCCTCAAAGAGGAAGGGGGAGAAAATACAACACAGAGAGCTTGAGGTTTGAGATGAAAATGGTTTAATTAAAGGGAAAAGAAATGGGGAGAAAAAGAAATAAAGGAAACAATAATGCCATGCAGAAGCACAGAGAGAAGGAAAAAAAAAATATTCTCTACTTCCCATCAACAAGCGATGTTTGGCCACGTCCTGGGAAGCAGGGCCTCAAAATCCATAGCAGTTGTTCAGGAGAACAGCCCCCTCCCCCACAAGAGCCCCCCTTTTTATTTCTGATTGTGATATCAGGTGTTATGGAATATCCCTTTATTTTACCCATTTACCTGTATGATAAAAAGCAGTGGCACTTGGTGAATAGAAATGCAGTCCTTTTCCAGATCTGCGGTTACATCCTGTGAGGGTTAACTGAAGTTAAGAAAAAGGAGAGGTTAGCAGCTTTCTTAGCACTTGAAGAAGAAGGCTATGGCAGGCTTGCCAGGCAGCTTTCTAACTACTCATCTCCCAGCATGTAGCACTGCTTGGGGTTGTTGTGCCCCAGGTGCAGGACCTGGTACTTGGCCTTGCTGAACTTTATACGCTTGGCCTCAGCCCATCAGTCCAGCCTATCCAGATCGTCCTGCAGAGCCTTCCAACCCTCAAGCAGATTGACACACGCACCTATCTTGGTGTCATCTGCAAACTTACTGAGGGTGCACTCAATCCCCTCATCCAGATAATCGATAAAGGTATTAAAGTGAAGTGGCGCCAGTACTGAGCCCAGGGGGACTCCACTAGTGATCAGCCTCCAACTGGATTTAACTCTATTCACTTTTAATGGAATGGAGTTAAATCCATTTTACTTTAACTCCATTTAACTCTTTGGGGCCATCTACCCAGCCAGCTTCTAACCCAATGATACGTGCGCCAGTCCAAGCCAAGAGCAGCCTTTTTTTTTTTTAAGGAGAATGCTGTGGGAAAGGGTGTCAAAAGCCATACTGAGGTCAAGGTAGACCACATCCACAGCCTTTCCCTCATCCATGAACCAAGTCACTTTGTCATAGAAGGAGATCAGGTTCGTCAAGCAGGACCTGCCTTTCATAAACCCATGCTGACTGGACCTGAATATCTGGTTGCCCTTTATTCATGTGACACAATTTTAAAACACTGGCAGTAATTACTAAGAACTAAACAGAATAAACCTGCTTAGCCATGGCAACTTGTTCTAACATTTAGCAGATAAGAGAAAAAAATACTGAAAGGAAAGAGGAAAGCACAGTATACTGTTTTCATGCTTTTTAAAAATATTTCTTTTAATTATTTTTAAGAGATTATTTCTTGTTGGGAGATAATGTGCTCATAGAAACACATTTCCTTTGCTCATTAAAAGGCAGAAAAGCCTATAAAATAAGACAGATAGTCTTCCTCCTGACTGGCCATGTTACATTTGAAGCTAAATATAGATTATCATTGGAGCAAATGGTCAGCACATGGGAGCTTTTGAGCAGCATGTGGCTCTTAGGCAGTGTTTCCCATGCTGGGAGAGCATCATGTGTCTGAGAGGAAGGCTGCTGAAAAACCTTAACCTCCAGCTGTGGGAGGAAGTGAGACAGCCAGCACTGTGGAGGTCAATGTTGCCCCATTATCCCGGGCAAAAAAAGCACAGTCCATCCTACTTTGCATTGAAGACCTTTTGGGCACCAAAAAGAATCCTTACCACCGAAAGCTTTCTTTTAAAATCTCTCTCCAAATTGGATGCCAAATATCTTGTATCAGCATGATGAGAATAAGAAAATCTGAAAAGTTCTAGTGCAGGTGGCCCTTGGAATTACAAAGTAAATTTTGCACTTACATGATTTTTCATTACATTCATGAAAATAATTTGCTTTTCTAATTAAACTTGAAAGTAGCAGGAGTGCTAACAGTATAGCACAGAGTTGTTGTCGTTTGTTTGGTGGTGGTGTTTGTTTGTTTATTTTTCATATTATTAGGAGAACTTGAACAGAGATTGACTTTTTTTTTTTTTTTTCTCTGTATTTCTCATGTTAATCAGAAAGTAGCAGATCTTACTTTGTGAAAATATCATGCAGATTTTCACATACTGTTTTGCATATGAGTTGAAGTACATCAATTCCTAAATAGTGTTATGAGTCTTTGTAATAAATGGATGGTGCTACTGTAATTAAAAAAAAAATAAATTAAAAAAAATATATAATAATACTTTTGATTTGTGGAACAGCATTATTTGCCTATATATTATAAAAGGTATGAATACAGAAAATATTTTATGAGGCTTTTAAAGACTTCATGATGGAGATTCAGCATAGTCTATTCTCATGCTGGATGACCAGAAACAAGAGGCCTCTTATTGTTCTCTGTAAAACCAATGAAATGGAACCAATTGAAATATTGTGCACAAAGTCACAGGCACAGGATAATAGTACTTTTCTGAACGGTAAGAACACAACAAAGTGCATCTCAAGAGCTTTGTTTGTATGGAGCAGACCTCTCCTCAGAATGAACTGTCTGAAGAGGCTTTGCTTAATGCACTGTTTAATGGCATGGCTCTTCAAGCTCTCCCCACTCCATTATGACATGTGCACTGCTGCTCCTTGGCTATGAGAACAGAAGCAAAACAACAGGAAAAAGAGGCTGGGGTTTACTTAACCCAAATGACTTCCACTCATTTTCCAAAATGCAGAAATATTTAACAATGGACGCTATCAACATTCATCATATATGAACTTATAATCATGCAGAAAGGTGGGGGTGGGGGAACAGCATCTACACGTTACTGCCTCTGCCATTAAAGACTTGTTTTAATATTGGAAATGTAGAAATAATAGAGTTTCTTTGGAAACTAAAATCACTGAAACCTTATGTATGTGATACTGTGCATGAGGAACAAATTGAAAAATCTTCTGTTATAGTTCTGCATTCCAAATACATAAATAAGGTACAAATTTGATATAATAATCCTTCTACAGCAATTTGGATTCCTTTGTTCTTGAATGCCTTAGCAAAACTTGAGACCATAAATACCTATAAACACCATCAATAATTATATATGGTCACTGCTTACATTTTAGCCAACATTACAAATGATATGGTACAGTGAAGTGGTGAGCACTGCTAATTATATAAAATGTTTGCCATCTATGAAGTACTGTTTTGGTTTTCAGTAAAGAATAAGTAGGGCATGAGGTGAAGAAGATATAGAGAAACATGGCTGTAGGAGGAAATTGTGCTTTGCTTCAAGAGTTCTGACCTTTTTCACAAAGAAATCAGACATCACTGGATATATGTATATGAATTCTTTATGAAGTCAACTACATAATGAATTGAATGCTAAACTGTAAATTAAAGCAAGAAAAAATACTGGGATCCTGACACAGTCTTGATAGAAACAATGCAGCAACTAGGAAGTTGTTTCCTCTTTCTAGCAGTAAGGAAAAAAAAAAAAAAAAAAAAAAAAAAAGAACATAATGTACTAGTTCCATCTAATTAAGTGCAATTGACTGCTCAGCCTAACTGATCAGAAAATTGGAACCATGGAACAGTTGTATATGGCTTTTCAAAATACTCAAGATCATTAGACTAGAAGTGCACTTTTATATTCCACTGCAAAATATCAGTAGTATTCTTAATTACATAATTATCCCTTAACATCTACATTCAGAGTTCATTCAAGAAAAAGCTTAGATGGATATATTTGATCTAAAAATATTTCATATACGTGATGGTTTATATCTTATGTGAAGTATTTTTTCTGACTTTTTCCATATTTTTTATCTGGATAATGAATAAACTATATTTTGAATATATATATATATATGGCAAAAATTTTGAATATCTAGCAAAATCATTATCCCTTTTTTCCTTCACAAATTGTGGTACTCATACTATATTACAGTGTCTTCTATGTGACCAGGACTATTGAAGCTGAGAGGTAAATTGGATTTCATAACATTCAGTGGCCATGCATAACAGGCTATGCATCAATTTCCCATATTCTGAGGGATGCATTACTCATCATCTCCCAACATTCAATAGATGACTAGTCAATAGACTAACGGTCATCTCACATCAGGCAGCAATACATGTAGGTTCACAAAGTGGTCTGCCTAACTCAGACAATGACACTCCACCACTGGAGGGACAGCAAGCTCTGGGTCAAATTGTCCTTCTTTCCAGAGGATTTTTCTCACCTCTCCATCTCATACACAGAAATACTGTCTTCACATTGATAACTGCACAACTCCCTTGTTTCTTAAAGCTTCCCTGTCTGCATCCTTTCTCTCACATGCTCTTCCTTACAAAACCTATAGATCAGCATAGACTATCCTAATCCTCTGAACTGATTCTTCACACAGTAGCTCTACAGCAGCAGAAATTCAGTTCAGACTGAAATGTTTCAGTTTGTTAGTTTTCAGACTGCTGGCAACTCAATATCTTGCAAATGAAGTACTAGGTTTATTTCTATTTATTTATTTGGGAAGCTAAAAAACACTTTAAATACTTTCATAAGTAGAACTTAGATTACAATATAATAATAACTAATAATGACAAAGATTAAGAGTAACCGACAAGATATTCCCTTCATCTGAAGTGAATGACTTCATAACATAGAAAATTTAGATTCAAGTTTGAGAAGTCAGAAGTGAAGGGAGGGAAATCTAAAAGACATATTTTTTCTTTGATTCCCTGTCAGAGATATTTGTATAAGTAATGTCTTCTTCTAGAGGTTTCCATTAATTAATTTCAGTGTTTTGTAAGATACTTCAGACTCAATTTTTACACAGCTTTGTGTGGTAAACAGTAAAATAAATAAATAAATAAATAAAATATAAGGTTGTTCATATTTTAAAGAATATATTCAGTTCCACACAAATGTATTCTGATTTCATTGTACTTGCATGTGCACACACAGGCACACATAGATTTTTGGAGCATCTATCTTCTATTTCATATATAATTAATTTATATTAGTTTCTCAGAATGTATAGTTATACAAAATGTGTATAAAGTGGCGTGCAGAAGCTACATATTTAACTTAAAACGTCAAAGCATGCTGAAACTGCCATACATATAAAAGAAATGTAAGACCTAAAAAAAAAAAAAAAAAAAAAAAAAAAAAAACAATATTTATATTAAAAGCCAATATCAAATTTATTACTAAGATCTTTACTTACCTTTTGTTAACAGACCAGAAAATAAGGATTTTGCATAGATCAGGAAAATTCTCTCCAGTATTTTAACTGAAAAAGAGTTAACTTTTCATCTGCTTGCTTATATTCAGATTGTGTGTGTGTATGTGTGTGAACAGTCTTACAAAGTAGGCTTAAAAATGTAAAATATAAAGAAGGTCTTCTTAAAACTGATTTCTCATTCTCGCTGTTCCCTATCCCTCAGCCTTGTGTTCTTCACTTTCTTTTATGATTCCCAGGCTGCTTCTGTCACTCATTTTCTGTCTCTTTCTGGACAGAAACTTAAAAAAAAAATCATAATAAGCTGACTTTTTTTTTTTTTTTTTTTTCGATTCAGGTTTAGTGGGCTACACTGGCGGTTAAGAACTGTTGGTATCTTTCTCCTCTAATCTGTGGATACTCTCCTGTTGAGTCTATTATCTTCTCAACCTTTCTTTTACTACTTAATACTGTTAGCAAATGTCAGTGTTCATCAGTATCAGAGTTTGTTTTACCTCAGGAAATACTTCCTTTTTAATAGAAATGTTAAGTGAAATGGCATCAGAAAAGCATTGTTAAGCACTGAGACTCAGATATTCAGAATGTTTTTCTGATTATCATTCACAAAGGTGTATCCTTTTCTGATAAAATGTGAAAAAATTAATATACTACTATGTACTTCCCAGTACTTGACTCACAGGAAAAATAAATAAATAAATAAATAAATAAAATATAATAATAATAGTAATCCCAGGATACATCTAACAATCCAGAGAAAAATTTTCTACTGCTCTGGAACTTGGCAGAGGTTCTACAGCAAATGGCACCTGGTAACACATTACTAAATGTGTATAGTGTGTGCCACACCATTCACTCTTACTCTTGTAACTTTCACTGTTCTCTTGTAACAGTGTCACGGGTAGGCAAGGTAAATCAAATCAAGGAGAAGAAAGAGAAAGAGGGAAGAAGAAAGAGTAAGGGTGATAAAACAAAATAAAACAAAATAAGGAAAGGAAAGGAAAGGAAAGGAAAGGAAAGGAAAGGAAAGGAAAGGAAAGGAAAGGAAAGGAAAGGAAAGGAAAGGAAAGGAAAGGAAAGGAAAGGAAAGGAAAGGAAAGGAAAGGAAAGGAAAGGAAAGGAAAGGAAAGGAAAGGAAAGGAAAGGAAAGGAAAGGAAAGGAAAGGAAAGGAAAAGGGAAGATAAATACATAGAATCACAGAATCATTAAGGTTGTAAAAGACCTCCAAGATCATCTGGTCCATCACCCTACCACCAACATCACCCACTAAACCATGTCCCTAGGCACCAGGTCCAACTTTTCCTTAAACACCCCCAGGGACGATGACGCCATCACTTCACTGGCAACTCATTCAAAAGCCTGACTACTCTTCCTGAGAAGAAATGTCTCCTAATTTCCAACCTAAATCTCACCTGGAGCAACTTGAGGCCACTCCCTCTAGTGCTATCACTAGTTATCTGTGAGTAGAGGCTGAACCCCAGCTCCCCACAACTTTCTTTCAGTTAGCTGTAGAGAGCAATATGGTCTCCTCTGATCCTCTTCTTGTCAACTAAACAACCTCAGTTCCCTCAACTGCTCCTCATAAGACTTGTGTTCCAGGCCTTCACCAGCTTCATAGCCCTTCTCTGGACAAACTCCAGGGCCTCAATGTCTTGTAGTGAGGTGCCCAAAACTGAACATGGTACTCAAATTGCATCCTCACCAGATTACAAGTGGATGATCACCTCCCTGGTCCTGCTGGCTACAATATTCCTGATACAAGCCAGGATGCTGTTGGCCTTTTTGGTCACCTGGGCACACCGCTGGTTCATGTTCAGTCAAGCATTGGCCAACACCCCCAAATCCTTTTCCTCTGCAGAGCTTTCTAGCCACTCTGCTCCAAGTTTGTAGTGTTGCACGGGGTTGTTATGACCAAAGTGCAGGACCGAGCACTTAGCCATGTTGAATCTCATCCTGTTGGCCTCTGTCCATTGATTCAACCTGTCCAGGTCCTTCCTCTCCAGGGCCTTCCTCCCCTCCAGTAAATTGACACTTCCCCCCAGTTTGGTGTCATCTGCAAACTTAGTGAGGATGTACTCAGTTCCCTCATCCAATTCATCAACAAAGACATTAAATAGGATGGACCCCAACACAGACTCCTGGGGAATACCACTTGTGACCAGTCGCCAGCTGGATTTATCTCCTTTCTCCATTACTATCCAAGTCTGGCTATCCAGCCAGTTTTTAGCCCAACAAAGAGTGTACTTGTCCAAGCCATGGGCTACCAGCTACTCCAGGAGAATTCTGTGGGAGACTGTGGGAGACGGTGTCAAAGGCTGGTCAAACTGGCCAAAGGGGTATTCCATACCATCTGATGTCATGCTAAACCATATATAGGGGTGGCTAGCCGGGGTGGGGGTGCCGGCTGCTCAGGGATAGGCTGGGCATCAGTCAGCGGCAGGTGAGAAATTGCTCACAACAGTCCTTTATATTATATATATATATATATATAATTTATAAAATACTTATACCAATTTTATTTTAACACTCTGGTCAGATCTGTCATTATCGCAACCCTTTGTGCCCCACATTGGGCACTACAAGACTGTTGTGGTTTAAGCCAACTGGCAGCTAAGCACCACACAGCCATTTGTTCATTCTCCCCTCTCCCTGTCTGGGGTGGGGGAGAGAAACGGGAAAATGAAGCCTGTGGGTTGAGATAAAGACAGTTTATTAAGACAGGAAAATAATAATAATAATAATAATAATAATTTATTATTATTATTATTATTATTATTATTATTATTATTAATGATATAATAATAATAATAATTGTTATATTATATATATTATATATTATTATATATTATATATTATATATTATATATAATATAATATATAATATATATATTATATATATAATATAATATATAATATATTATATATATAATATATATTATATATATTATATATAATATATTATATATATAATATATATTATATATATTATATATTATATAATATATATATTATAATATATATATATTATATAATATATATATAATAATATATATTATAATAATATATATTATAATAATATATATATTATATATTATATATATTATATATTATATAATATATATATTATATATATTATATATTATATATATTATATTATTATATTATATATATTAATGATAATTATTAATGAAATAATAATAATAATAATAATAATAATAATAATAATAATAATAATAATAATAATAATAATAATAATAATAATAATAATGATAAAAGTATGAAACAAGGGATGCACAATGCAGTTTTTTTCCCAACTTTACCCTGCCCTGTGAGTAGGCTGGGATCACACAAGCAGTTGGGACTGGACACAACCTGAGTAACTGTCCCCAGCTGACCAAAGGGAACAAGTGATTGAGCAACATAGCATCATACTCAACAATAAAAGCTGCAGTTGTAGACTGGCTGGGCATCAGTCTACTTGTGGGAGGTGGTGAGTGATTGCATTTGTATCATTTGTTTTGCTTGGTTGGTTTAGTGTGTTTGTTTTTTCTTTTCTTCCTCTTCACTTATTATTTTCATCTTGATCCATGAGTTCTCATTTTTGTTTTTCCTAAGAATTTTTCTCTTCCTTCTTCCCTCTGGTGCAGAAAGGAAAGAGTGATTGACTGTGTGGTGTTTCTGGTGACCCTGGTGGCTCACTATGGTCAACCCACCACAGCATAAAAATAATTTCTTTTCAGGACTCTGAAGAAGAAAGAATTTCTTTGTCCATCAAGAATAAGGGAAAACACAATACTACAAGCAATGGGAAAGAAGTCCACTAAGAGGGATAGTATAATTAAAAGAATGTTCATTTGTCCTATAAAGATAATTTGTGTGGTGTGTATAAGCATGCATAATGAACATATAACTATTCAATGGACAGATAGAACAGGAAGAGGGAACCTGGATTGGATTAAAGGAACACATTTAGGATACAAGAAAGACCAGCTTTAGCTGCTCCTTCTATTATTATTTTTGTCTGTAGAATTCAGTTAGATAAAATGAGAAGGTTCCACAATCTTAACGATGTAGGCCCTGGTAGGTAATGAACACTTTCAACAACAGAAGATTTTACTATCCCCTAAGTTTTCCCATCAAAATTTATTCCCCCAAAATGTATTCCCCAAAATTTTCCTGTTCCTCATCAAATATATAATTTCAGCCAGAGTTTCTTCAACCATTGGATGCTGGCTATTATTAAGACTACACATTTAGTTTCACGACAGTAAATGACAGCTCCTCCTCACATCTTGAAGTTCAATGTCACTGTATTTGAATCACGCAACTTAAATCACAATCTTCTTATTGTGATTTAGGTTTATATCCCTATTTTTTTTAACTTATTTTACCTGTATGATTACTTTTGTAAATTATATTCATCATACCTCATTTCTCTATCCATATGTCGCGTTAAGGGGTGTAGCTGATTAACCGTTACGGGCCCGGTCAGATTCAGGATACTGAACCAGTCGGACATTCACCAAAAACACATTAACCGTCTGGGGGTCCAGTCAGACATTCACCAAAAACGCATTAACGGCCTGGGGGTCCGTTCGGACATTCACCAAAAATGCATTAACCGCCTGGGGGTCTGGTTAGATTCAGAACACTGAACTATCACGGATAACCACCCTCACCCTCGTTGCACTCAATGAGAGTTATCACAATGCAATCAAGTATGGTTTATTACAGCAACAGATAATCAGGTTCTTTTGGATTGCCGGCGATAGTGACTGTCTGCAAAAGCAAGCTAGTATGCATAAAATACACAGGTGTTATAGGTGTTATAGATGTTATGGATGTTACAGGTGTTTATAGGTGTTACAGATGTTACAGGTGTTACAGGTGTTACAGATGTTATAGATGTTACAGGTGTTACAGGTGCGCAGCCTAGAAACAAACGCGTTAAAAAGGATCAGAGACTCTATAGAGATTTATAAGCAAGTATTTAGATCTTACCCAAAGGTGTCCCAATGGGGGGGGAAGAGAGGCTCAGCCTGTCGACTGATCCCAGGAGTCAGGAGGTCCTAAGGATGTTGTCCTCGGGATGGTATCTCCCCTGATGGTGGTATCTTCCCTAACATCCCCTTTCTCTTAGGCCAATTTATATTATTTTCTGTCTTTTAGGTGGAGCTTGAGTGGCTCTAGTCAAGCATATCTTACTTATGATTGGTGTAAAGTTTTCCCGTCTCCGTTTAAAGTAATAGGCACCGAGAAATTCAGAGCGCATGCTCAGTGAGGGGTGGTCGCACCTTGGAGGCGGGTAGCTTTTGGGATGGAGGTGTGTTTTGGTATTATAATGATATTATAATGAGCAAAAAGTACACTAGGGTACAGCATTTGTCAAAACATGACAGGTCTTTGGCTTAGGGTGGCAAAAAGTGCAGCTTTGTGCACAAGAACAATCAAGGCCCCATCTGATTACAGAGTCTAGCCGTGGTGTCTCCACTCCACTCTACGCTCCGTGCTGTTCCTTAGAGCTAGCAAACCAAGTTTCCCCAGCGCGATAGCATCAAAGGTTGGGAGCCTAGGGAACGCTCAGATAATGCAGTTATGTCCTACCCTGAAAGCCTCTTCAATGCTGTACCTTTTCCTAAAAATGTGAATGTTAGTTTTATTTTCCTAGTTACTTCAGGCATTTACACCACACCATACTATATGAAAATGAGAAGTTATCCTTTGTAAAGAGTTCATTCTGAGAGAATATTGACTTACTTTAGTAAAAAAATAAAAAATATAAAAGGCTGAAGGAAATGAACTCAACACAAAGAAGTAAAGAATAAAGTTAATTGCTTATTTAAAATACTAGTCAATTATTATGGATGATATTATATATCGTAGTATTCATTGTAAAAAGAGAAAATTGCAGAAGATTGAAGGTAGATAAATGTATATTTACATATTTGTAACATAGGTGGATAGCATACAACAAATGTAAATAGTTCTAAATGCTGCAGCTATTTCACAGCAAGCAGTTTTCTCCCACCTTGTTCCAAAGTGGTAGTGAATGCCAAGCTAGTAAATCACAGTCTTTTTTTTTTTTTTTTTTTCCTAACTTGTAACCTTTTTCCATAATTTTCTTCTTTACACTGCCTCAATCTCCATTAAAGCTATACAGGCTATAAAATGTAGAGCTTGCTAAAAGCACTCATGGGAAGGCCAATGTATAAAATCCATGTAAAAGTTCATTATTTTCAAGAGTAAACAAGTGATGTTTTGAGAATAACCGTGAAGAGACAATGCAAACCACTACATGGTGGTCCCAATATTTCTGGAAGTTTGTTGTGTTTTGTTTTGTTTTGTTTTGTTTTTCAATTACTATTTTGCTATTTTTTTCATTAATCATAAAATTTTATTTTGTATGATTATAAACCTTTTTTATATGAGCTTTTATAACCTAGTTTCTAACACAGAGTGGTAGGGAAAATAATCTGATAGAAAAACAAATTGTAGGGAAAATAAATTGATAGAAAAACAAATCAAAGAGTAAGTATCTAGAATCACACTCTACACACAGACCAGTCAAAGTGTACCAGTCAAAGGGAACAAGTCAAACTAACTTACAGGTTTCAGATAGTGTGTTTTTTTCCTTCCCCTTTGCCCTTTCCTTTTTTCACCTTTCCCCTTTTCCACTTTCTCCCTTTCCATTTTACCCCTTTCCACTTTCTCCCTTTCCCCTTTTCCTTTTTTTCCCTTTCACTTTTTTTTTTTTTTTTTTTTTTTCCAAAAATATAAATAATGTCGAAATCACTTGCATTGAATGGTATCTATGGATGGGAATTACCTTATTGACTCAAAATCTCCTTTCAGCCTGTATGTGCTATAGAGCTATCCTTTCAGGGTTACAGCTAGATATTCACTCCCTCTAAAAGTTCTGTGAATAAGGAAAGAAAGAAAATGTCTATGAAAGTTCTACACAGATGTCTTAATCTCCTAATTTACTTAAGGTTATTTAGTATAGGGGAGAATGAGAGACATAATCCCAAACAACACAGAACTTTCCCAGCCTGAAAAAAAGGTGTAGACACTGAGAGTTGTTTTTTGTTTGTTTGTTTGGTTGGTTGGTTGGTTTGGTTTGTTTTTTTATAAAAAATGAAAAATCTTTTATAATTTCTGCACACTGAGAAAGAGGATTCATAGCTCCAATAATAAAAACAAATGTTAGCTGGACTACCCGTATTAATGAGTAATAAGATATATAAATAACATAAAACTAAAGTTTAACAGGAACTATTAACAGTTAATTAAAAAAAAAAAAAAAAAAAAAAAAAAAAAAAAAGTGTAGTTTGCTCATATCTAAAATTAAATGTTCATTTTGGTCCACAATTAGAATTGTCTTATCCTCACAGATGATAGTCTTCAATCATCCTTCCAGTAAATCAATGCATACTGATCACACTGTGGCATAGGCACTTCCCAACTCTCTCCATAAAAAGCAAGCTTAGAGGTATAGTGTTGTTATGTACTTCACTGTCTAGGAGACTTATTAACCAGGTGAAATGGTGTTTGAGAACGGGTAAACTGCTTCCCAGCTTGGTAGGCATATTCTCAGCACTGTGTCTAAGTTAATAAACCTTTCTGGAAGGTAACATGCTGGAAAACAAAGTTCTCCCATGTGGTCCTGTACTATTGAGAGCAACTTTTGACACTGCATTGTTTTTGTTTTTTATCTATGTTGTCTCAGAACTCCATTGTCAGAAAAGGTGGAAGCTAATTAAATATGTTACTTAGGGCAGAGTGACATTTTAGGTTTTCCCTTACTCCCTCCATTTCTGCAGAAAAATTTATTTCTATTTTGGAAAAGACGTTTGTCTTCTACTGATGTATTCTTACTCTAAATTTTTACTCTGAATTTTTTGTTCATTGTAATTTTTAGTGTTTAAAAAAATTAAAAATAAAAAATAAAAAACAACCTGTCAGGTTCTACACTGTTCTATATTTCTGATTAAGATATAATAATATAATATAAAAGTAAGGACCATAACCTAGGCATCATCTTTGACTCAGTCTGCTCTCCAGAACCTCATAGCTGAGTTACATCTAATTTTTGTTGATTCATTCTGCATAATAGCTATAAGATACTATACTCCTCTCTGTCTATGTAGCTAAATCTCTCCCTAGATCCTCATCATCTCATATCTTGCTCATTGGAAAGTCTTACTTTTCAGCCTTGAGAGAGATGATCTTGCCGTATGCAAATTTATTCAGAAAGCTACTGCAAGGAATATTTTCTTAGTTCCCTTTATGTCCTTCCACTATCTCATCTGATCAAATATACACTATTTTTCTTTATTAACAGGTACCCTAATGGCCAATCCTCACACTATCTACCTAGCACTTTTGTCTTCTGTGAGCCCCAGCCTGCCTACCTGCATCACTTGTGGTACAATTTACAGCAAGTAATTTCAGGCTTACTCTCATACTGGCTTTCATGCCTGGGAGGGTCTCCTTTAAAAGCTCCCTGGAGCAATTTTGTAATCCACCATCAATTCTCTTCCTAAAACTGTTAATGGCTATGATGCATAAAAGAAACCAAAGCCCCTAGGCAATTGGTGCACCAAAACGTAGCCTATAATGCTCTGCAGTGTTTGTCCCATGAATTCTTTGCAGTTCTCTGTTTTCATCCTCCATTCAGTACTTAGACTGTAAAATGCACTGGTGAAAGAGACTTTAGCTCTACTTTAAACCTCATAGGAGAAAAGGGTCACATTTCATTATTTGGATTCCTAGGCATTACTTTAATACAAGCAGCCTAAAAATAACAAATTACTAATGATATCAATATTACAATTAAGAGAAATAAAGTAACTTTCATACTTCTTGTTATATCTGTAACAAATATTATGTCTAAAAGCAGACAGTGCATGCACAGAATTCAGAGACCAAGAGGTAAGTCTTCTGGGATAAGACTAATGGGCAAAGATTTCACTTAAATTACTGAAAAATATACCCATGGCATTATTGCATCTGTCACAGGTGAGGAAACTACAGTTATGCATCATTTATCCATTCAATGGTTTACAACTCAGGCTATTCCAGGCAGTACACAAATTCACTAGATATCATCAAGATCTAGAGTCTGTATTTGGTACCCTGATTTAGTGTGGAAGAATCCTGAATAACACAGTAGCCAGACAGCTGGTTGCACATCTGAGCTAGCTCAAGTGTGTAGATAATGCTGCTTTAGTTCATTTGAAACCTATCATCTCTAAAACAATTTAAGAATGGCATTTTCCATATGAAAGAATATTTATTCCATGAGTTTAAGAAGAAAACTTGTCTATTCTAAGATATTCTAAGACCTAGACATATTTTAGTATGTCTATGTAAAGATGTGATGGTTATGATTAGTACTAAACAACTGTGGAAGGATTTAAGAAGATGACATTTCTGCTCTGTAGTTATGCTAGACAGACATCACAGGAAGAAGATAATTAGAATTTCTGTTATGTAAATAACTCTAAATATTTTCAGTATAGCATAAGTGAATGAATCAGAGAATCACAGAGTAGTTGAGGTTAGAAGGGACCTCTGAAAACCATCTGGTCCAACCCCCTGCCAAACAGAGTCATCTAGAGCATGTTGTACAAGACCACATTCAGTCAGGTTTTGAATATCTCCAGAGAAGGAGACTCCACAACCTGTCTGGGAAACCTGTTCCAATGCTTAGTCACCCTCACAGTGAAGAATTCCACAAAGGAATAATTAATTAATTAATTATAATGTGTTAGTCCAGAGAGTAAGTATAAAAGAAACACTATTTTGTATTCAGGTTTTCAGGAAGATCGCATGAGGGAGATTTTAGAATTCAAGCAATTCTTTAAAGTTCATCTATTTTCTTAAGCCTGTGATTATATACTGTTAAATTCACAATATTAGGGGCAGGATTTTGTTCAATTTGCAGATATTTTGGAGCACTTGATTGTCCTAAATTTGCCTTTGCACCCCCTTGTTCTCTTGACTCAAGGGTAAATTCTTCTGCTAATATCAGATGTGTAACTTTTACAACATATAACACTGTCCAGTACTGAATAAGTATTAAACACAGTCAAGAGGAACTAAAAAAAAAAAAAACAAAACAAAAAAAAAAAAAACAGGATATTTATAGAGTGTAGACTTAGCATGGTTTTACTCAGAGCTAAGAGCAATTGAAATTTCTAAATAGATGACCATTTGCTGTATTCACTATTAATAATTAATGTGTATGTTGTATCAAGTACCACCAGTTAAAAAAAAAAATCAATATGAACATTATGACAAGACAAAGAAGTGACTCACTTACTGTCATACATGAGAGAGTGTTTGGTAGTAGATATATATTGCAATCCTTATTGCTGGAAAACTGAAAGGAACAAATTCAGATTATTTAGGGACAAGGCCGGGACAGATATCTCTTGAACTACTCTCTGGGACAGATATCCCAGACTACTCTTGTCTTTCATTTGGTTGAACTTTGAACTGTGAGAGAGAAAGAGAGAATATGTCCTGCATGGATTGTTACCAGGTTATCTGGACTTTTTTTTTTTTTTTTTTTTTTTTTTTTTTGAGTCAAAATATACCTCAAAATTCCACAAAGATCCAAACAGACTTCAATATATATCCCTGTACACAACCATCACCCTGCTTATAATAAATTGCTCATTTTTATCAAACAGACAGCTGTATTCTGTTTTGTATATCCTCAGCATGAATTTAAAGTGCCCTATATTTTACTCTACTCCTCCATAAAGGTAATAAAATTCTAAGTCACCAAAGAAGGACTCTGCTCTGAGAGGAAATCACACAAGCTCTTAACCAGATGCAGGTGGAGCAAGAAGTCTTAGTACTATTCATACTGTTTGATCATCTAGGAGCAACTGTAAATCTAATCAGATCCTCATGTTGAAAACTTTATGAACAAAAAACAGGCACATATACTCAAAGAAGAGGAGATGATATAACTTCATCCAAAGCCTCCTGTTGCTTTCAACATCCCACAATAATCATTTAAGTCTGAATTGTCTGAGACTCAGCCAGCATGCTCTCATCTGTGTCTGACTCATCCAGACACAGGAAAACCATGTGACAGCTTTCTAGTTGGGGTGAGGTAGAAGTATAAAGCTCCATGTCATGATCATGCTGAAAACATCATATCTATTGTTCCATTTTCTGCAGTACAGCTATACTGTTCTGTGTCAAATCTCATTAAATTTTACAGAATTTCCATAGCAGTAGTTGCATCTAACTTTAGCCATCTTAATTATTAAAAGGAGAAACATTGCTTTTCCTATCAATGTAATACTGCTGCAATACTTTCTTCAGGAAGGCACTTAAGATATGAATTCATAAATGTTTCACAGTGTTTAAGATAAAAAGATTAAATGTATATATATTATGAAATTATTGGTAGTGCTTGTTTTATTTCCATAGAACTTCAATTGTAAAGACAGTTTTGAGGAGCTATGGTTTGTGTACATTAATGACAATTGTCCCAGAAGACATGCCCCTTGTGAAGGACTTGGAAAAAAAAAGAAATGAGAAGATCGTTTATATCTCAGATCAATGTCAAAAAATTAGAAATAACAATATAACAGATATAATGGAGAAGTGACAGGAAGAAATTTTTGATACACAGTGAAAAAATGTTATTTTTTATAAAGCTTTGCAACTCACTGACCAGATTTGTGAGACATCATTTATTTCCATTATTACAATAGAAAAAGAGTTCTGAAGAATAATACTTATTTGCATTTCCACTTACCATAAACAACTGTAAGTTTGGTACCAGTAATTAGATGGCCAAAAAAATTATAATGTTACAGAGAAAATAAAGGGTATTCACCAAAGGACATATTTTTTGAAACAGCCAAACTAAATTTATTAGCTGAAGTCCCTGAGCAATCTGAGCAAAAGAAGACCAAATGAAAGAAGGTGGTACTTTTCTGAGACACTCCTCTTTTTGCTTTCTCTCAGGTCCCTTGAAGTGAAGATAAGGATTTACTGATCAAAGCCAGCTCTGCTATGTTTGTCAGGAAGTAGAATCTTAATTCTACCCATATTCCTGCCCACATTTCCCCTTCAGACAACTAACTCATAAGCAACTGCCAAGTAGTTACTATTGCAATCTGAATCTCTCTCTTTTTCTAACTATACCAGCAGCTTTAAAAAAAAAAAAAAAAAAAAAAAAAAAAAGTATTAAACTATCTTCAAATGTTTCTCCTTTTCAGTTATTTAAGCTAAAGGTTCACAGAAGTCTTTAAGATATGGTGAAAAAAAAGTATGTACAAAAGTCATACTCCATTTACCTTCTTCATCCTCTTTCATATCAAAGAAATTTTAACAGAAGCTGCCACATCAAACTCCTAAAAGGAGATGATGAATCACCTTGGACTAAGTCTAAAGAGAAGAAACAAACTAGATTTGTGGAATGTGTGGAAGACATCTTTCTGACACAAGTGGTGAGGGAACAGACTAGGAAAGGTGTCCCATTTGACCTGCTGCTTTTTAACAGGGAAGGTCTCGTGAATTAAGTATTGGATGGAGGCCATTTTGGGCATAACAACGATGAAATGATAGAGATCTCAATCCTGGAGGAAGCAAGGAGGGAATTCAGCAGAACTGCTACTTCTGATTTCTGGAGGGCAGATTTTGGCTTGTATATGGAACTGGTAAACAGAGTTCCTTGGGAACTCTTAGTAAAGGGCAGAGTCCTGGAAGACTGGACATTCTTCAAGAATTAAATCTTGAAAGCACAGAAGCAGGCCATCCCCATGCATTGAAAGAATCACAGAATCACAGAACTGTAGGGGTTGGAAGATCGAAAGATCATCAGGTCCAACCCCCTGCCAAAGTAGGTTCCTCAGAGCACGCTGCCCAGGTAGGCGTCCAGACAGACCTTAAATATCTCCAGAGAAGGAGACTCCACAACCTCCCTAGGCAGCCTGTTCCAATGCTCCGTCACCCTCACCATGAAGAAGTTCTTTCACATGTCACTGTGGAACTTCCTGTGCTCTAACTTGCAGCCATTGCCCCTTGTCCTATCCCTACAAACCACTGAGAAGAGGTTGGCTACATCCTTCTGTCCACCACCCCTTGGATATTTATATACACTGGGGAGATCCCCTCTCAGTCTTCTCTTCTCCAGGCTGAACAGACCCAAGTCTCTCAGCCTTTCTTCATAGGGAAGATGCTCCAGACCCCGTACCATCTTTGTGGCCCTCCGCTGGACTCTTTCCAGGAGATCCCTGTCTTTCTTGTACCGGGGAGCCCAGAACTGGACACAGTACTCCAGGTGAGGCCTGACCAGGGCAGAGTAGAGGGGGAGGATCACCTCCCTTGACCTGCTGGCCACGCTCCTTTTAATGCACACCAGGATCCCATTGGCCCTCTTGGCCACAAGGGCACTTCTCCTCAGAGCTCCGCTCCAGCAGGTCGTCCCCCAACCTCTACTGATACTTCAGGTTGTTCCTTCACAGGTGCAGGACTCTACACTTGCTCTTGTTAAATCTCATTTGGTTTCTTCCTACCCATCTCTCCAGCTGGTCCAGGTCTCGCTGAATGGCAGCACAGCCTTCTGGCATGTCAGCCACTTCTCCCAGCTTTGTGTCATCAGTGTGCTTGCTGAGGGCAGACACTATTCCCTCATCAAGGTCATTGATGAAGATGTTGAACAAGAGCAGACCCAGAACGGACCCCTGGGGAACACTGCTAGTCACAGGTCTCCGGACAGACTCTGCTCTGCTGATCACCACCCTCTGAACTCAGCCAGTCAGCCAGTTCTCAACCCACCTTGCTGTCTACTCCTCCATTCCCACACTTTCTCAGCTTTGCTATCAGGATGTCATGGGAGACAGCATCGAAAGCCTTGCTAAAGTCAAGGTAGATGACATCCACTGCTCTCTCCGCATCTACCCAGCTGGTGATGCCATCATAGAAGGCAATGAGGTTGGTCGAGCATGACTTCCCCTTGGTGAATCCATGCTAACTACTCCTCATAACCTTCTTCTCTTCCAATTGCTTGGAGATGGCATCCAGAACAAGCTGCTCCAATACCTTTCCAGTGATAGAGGTGAGACTGACTGGCCTGTAGTTTCCTGCATCCTCCTTCCTGCCCTTCTTGAAGACCGGAGTGACATTGGCTATCCTCCAGTCTTCAGGCATCTCACCCATTCTCCAGGACCTTTCAAAGATGATAGAGAGCGGTTCGGCGATCAAATCTGCCTGCTCCCTTAGCACACACAGATGCATCCCACCGGGCCCATGGATTTGTGTGCGTTGAGCTCACTCAGATGCTCCCGAAGCACTCCCTCATCAACCAAGATCAATCCCAGACCCTTTGTCCTATTGCCAGGGTCGAGGAGTCCTGGGGGAGTGTCCTTGAAGCAAAGACTGAAGCAAAGAAAGCAGTCAGTATCTCTGCCTTCTCAGTCTCTCCTCAGGACACCCCCTTCATTCAGCAAGGGACCCACATTATCCAGGGACCTACATTATCCCTAGTCTTCCTCTTGCTGTTTACATACTTGAAAAAACAGTTCTTATTATCCTCTATCTCTTTTGCCAGCCTCAACTCTAAGTGGGCTTTAGCCTTCCTTGTCGCATCCCTGCAGGCCCTGACAACACATCTATACTCTTCCCAAGAGGACAGGCCCTTTTTCCACATTTCATAGACCATCCTCTTCCTTTTGATCTTATTGATGAGCTCTTTGCTCATCCATGCGGGTTTCCTTCCCCCCTTCCCTGATTTCCTATTCCTCGGGATGCACCGATCCTGAGCATGGAAGAAGTGCTGCTTAAATGTAGTCCAGCTCTCACAAGCACCCTTGCCTTCTAGCAGTCTATCGCATGAGATACTCCCAAGCAGGTCCCGGAAGAGGTTGAAGTTGGCTCTTCGGAAGTCCAGGGTAGCAATCCTGCTTTTAGCCTTACTTCCTTTGCCTAGTTCCACGTGGAACTCCACCATCTCATGGTTGCTGCATCCAGAGCTGCCCCCAACCTTCACATCCCTAACAAAGCCATCACTGTTGGTAAGAACGAGGTCCAGGAGCACCCCGTGCCTCATCGGCTCCTCCACCACCTGCATCAGAAAATTGTCCTCAACACATTGTAGGAACCATTTGGATCGCTCCTGCCTGGCCGAGTTGCTTACCCAGCAGATGTCTGGGTAATTGAAGTCCCCCATGAGGACCAGCGCTCGTGAGGCTACTAGCAGTTGCTCGTAGAAGGCCTCATCGACTTCCTCCTTCTGATCTGGAGACCTGTAGCAGACCCCCACCACCGTGTCTCCCATACCAGTCCACCCCTTAATTCTTATCCACAAGCTCTCCACTTGTCCTTCACCCTCCCCCAGCTGGAGCTGGGTACACTCTAATTGCTCCCTCACATAAAGGGCAACCCCACCCCATCGCTTCCCCAGCCTGTCTTTCCTGAAGAGGACATAGCCCTCCATGACTGCGTTCCAGTCATGCGAGCTGTCCCACCACGTCTCAGTGATCGCAACAAGATCGTGGCCCCACGTCTGAACACAGATCTCGAGCTCATCCTGTTTATTTCCCATGCTCCATACATTGGTGTACAGGCACTTTAGGGAAGCAGCAGGTGCAGTTACCCCTGGGGGGATGCAAGAAGAAGATACTGGCCAGGGGATCAAGAAGGCTACCTTCTCTGAGGAGCCCTCAGACAATCCTATGGGAGAGCTCAGAAATTTTTCCCTGTCTTCAACAGTGACAGTAGTGATGACTTCCCCCAGCCCTTCTCTGTCACCATTAGCTTCCCTCCCTTCCCCCATCAAACCTAGTTTAAAGCCCTGGTAATCAGCCCAGAGAGCTTGCTCCCCAACACACTTGTGCCTCACTTGCTCAGTTGGTGTCTGTCCGTAGCCCACACACCCGGCCTCTCAAAGGATGGCCCAAGATCAAAATACCCAAATCCCTGGTCCAGACACCACCCCCTCAGCCAGTCACTTACCTGTCCTGTTCTGCTCCTTCTATCTGCATCCCAGTCACCCAGTGGGAGGACAGAGGAGAACACTACCTGCACCCCCGATCCCCTCAACAACCTCCCCAGGGATGCAAAGTCCTTTTTAATATTCTTCATTTTTCTAACAGCAGCTTCCTGGGATCCAACCTGAATGACTATGAGAGGATAGTAGTCCTCCAGTTTAACGAGTCGTGGCAGAGCCTTCCTAACATCTCTGACACGTGCCCCAGGAAGACAGCACACCTCTCTGGATAGGTTATCTGGGTGACAAATGGGAGCCTCAGTGCCCCTCAGCAAGGAGTCCCGTATCACCAGGACTCTCCACTCTTTTTTTGTGGCACTGGTTACAATGCCACAAAAGAAAGAAGAGACAATGGTAAAGACCAGACTGGCTGAACAGAGAGCTTCTTCTGGAATTCAGGAAGAAAAATAGAGTTTATGGTCTTTGTAAGAAGGGGTAGAGAACTCAGGAGGACTATAAAGATGGTGTGAGTTTATGAAGGGGGAATGTTAGAAGGACCAAAGCTCAGCTACAACATAACTTGTCTACTACAGAGATGTTTTTATAAATACATAAACAATAAAAGGAGGACTAAAGAGAATCTCCATCTTTTATTGGATGTTGGGGGAAGCAGTGACAAAACACAATGACAAGTCTGAGGTATTTAATGACTTCTTTGTTTCAGTCTTTGGTAATAAAACTAATTGCTTTTGGTACCCAGCCTGCTGAGCTGGAAGACAGAGACAGGGAGCAGAATGAAGCCCTTATAACCCAAGGGAAAATGATTAGTAAGATACTATACCACTTGAACACAAATCTATGGGGCTGGATGGGCATAAAGGTACTGAAGGAGCCGGTGGAAGTGCTTGCCAAGCCTCTTTTAATAGTTCACCAGCAATCGTGGCTAACCAGAGAGGTAACAGCTGACTGGAATTATCAAATACATGTATGATGCACACCTACAAGAAGGGCAGAAATGAGGATCCAGGGAATACGGTCATAGAATCATAGAATCACTAAGGTTGGAATAGACCTTCACAATCATAGGGTGATGGTCCAACCATCACCCTACTACCAATGTCACCCACTAAACCACATCCCTAGGCACCAAGTCCAACCTTTCCTTGAACAACACCAAGGATGGTTGTGGTGTAATGACCACACGGACACCAGGGTTCTTTTAGGATCACAAACTGCTACTTCTTTATTGATGACATAACTTCAACCCTCTCTTACTGAGGGCATAACTTCATCTCTCTTATAGAGGACAGGCTCCCATCTTATACCATTCACCCCACAGGAGTTCTTTTCCACTAACTATTCATTGGTCAACAGCTTTTCCCAGAAACAGCAAACACCCAGAAACTTCCATGCCTTAACGTCTGGAGAACCAGCGGTCCAAGGCAGCAAGACATCTCCTGAATCACCTTTCTTTGTTCCTCCTAAACTCTTTACATTCTTTATGGCCTCATTGTTAAGAGTCTGATGTTATCACCAGCCATGGGGCTTGTCAACCCCCATGGCCACACTCCCAAAGATGGTGGTACCATCACTTCCCTGGCAACCCATTCAGATGCCTGACTACTCTTTCTGAGAAGAAATGTCTCTTAATTTCTAACCTAAACTTCCCATGGGACATCTTGAGGCCATTCCCTCTAGTCCTATCACTACTTATCTGTGAGAAGAGGCCAGCCCCCAGCTCCCCACAATTTTCTTTCAGGTAGTTGTAGAGAGCAATAAGGTCTCCCCTGAGCCTCCTCTTCTCGGCTAAACTACTTCAGTTCCTTCAACCACTCCTCGTAGGACGTGTTCCAGGCCCATCACCAGCTTCATAGCCCTTCTCTGGACACATTCCATAGCCTCAATGTGCTTCTTGTAGTGAGTGGCCCAAAACTGAACACAGTACTTGAGGTACAGCCGCACCAAAGCAGAATACAAGGGGATGATTACCTCCCTGGTCCTGCTGGCTACACTATTCGAGATACAAGCCAGGATGCCATTGGCTTTCTTGGCTATCTGGGCACACTTCCAGATCATGTTCAGGTGAGCATCAGTTATCACCCCCAGATCCTTTTTCTCTGCACAGCTTTTGAGCCTTTCTGCCTCAAGCCTGTAGGGTTGCATTATGTTTTTGTCATCAAAATGCAGGACCCGGCACTTAGCCATGTTGAACCTCATCCATTGCCCTCTGCCCATTGATTTAACCTGTCCAGGTCCCTCTACAGGGCCTTCCTATCCTCCTGCCAGTCTCACCTTGGTGGCAGGGAAGGTCACAGAGCAGATAGATAGATCATCTTGAGTACCATCAGAGGTCATGCACACAAAATGTACCAGGTGATCAGACCTACTCAAGAGTTGTTTAACTAACCTGATTGCCTTTCACTATAAGATGACTTACTTAGTGGATGAAGGAAGAGATATGGATGTTTTTACTTGGACCTCAGCAAAACATTTGGTACTGTTTCCCACAACATTCTCCTGGAGAAACTGACTGCTCATGATTTGGATGGATATACTGATCACCGGTTAAAAAAAAAATTGACTGGATGGCCAGGCCCAAAATATTGCTTCAAATTCAAGGTAAATCACAGAGTGATAAGAATTCTGTAAAAAAAAAAAAAAGAAAAAAAAAAAAAAGTTGTAACATGCATGAATAATACACTGCATAAAAACATTTGTGTGAAAATGTTTGTGGAAATGTAACTCTTAAGTGTAGTTTCTAATAATATTACATGGAGCTGTTTATAATTTCTTAGAAATTTCTTAGTACCTTCAACATACAAAACTCTGGCAAAATCTGCTAGTGTCTGAAATCCATGTGTGTTTTCAAGGGATTTATTTTATTTTATTTTATTGGTCTACATGTAGTTCTGTGAAAGCAGTCAGAAGGGGATACTTATAGAATAGATTAAAATGAACAGATACATTTTGTCTTGTCTTCCAGGAAAAAGGAACTTGAAAAATAAACATCATACAAGTATTCAGATTTTATCCAACTGAGAGTATTTTGGTAAAATATCTCCTCTAATTAAAAAGCATTTTGATTAACAAAGTAATAATTATATACCTGGTAAAAAAAAAAAAAAAAAAAAAAAAAAAAAGTTAATTCTTCATTCCAGCTGATATTTTCATTTTCATGGCAAAGAATATGAGGAAAAGTATACAAAGTCAAAAACGTCACATTAGAAAAACTTAGCCTATACAGAGAAGACAGAACTATTTCATACGTGGAAAGAAATCCAAATCGATAATGTAACAGTTGTCTACCCAGAGTCCATATACACTTATTAGCAAATGAAATGATTGAGGTCAGTCATCAGTGGCCTCTAGACACTCTAAATATTGAAAGACGCAGTACTTCATGGAAGTATGATTTTTACTGAGCAAAGTGCTTCTGAATCCAAAATGTTTAATACTTCTCTTTGAGAGCATTGCCAATGACAACAATGTTCTGTGGTGTAATTGACTGATGGAAAAAGTCCAATATGTTAAGGAATAAATAAAGGAAAGGAGGAGCAGGAAGGGGGGAGGTCTGTTCTTTCTCAATGTCGTTTGGCAACTTGATGAGCTCTGTGAATTCATCAAATTTAAACTGACCATGCCCAGGAAGAATTGTTCCTTTTTTTGTTTCTTGGAACAGCTGGGATGACAAATATTTCTTTTCTATATTTTTCATTTTGAATATTTTTCTATATTTTTCATTTCAAATATTTCATTTCTATATTTTTGTAAGACAGTTATAGTGTACTGTGTTTATAAATCCACCCCCAGACCGATTTTTGTTAGTCTTTCAAAATCTCTTTACCTCCTTGAATAAGCAGTGATGACTAAAATGTCATGAGGTGCGAATATATATTAAGTTGAAAGTTCTGTTGATGTTTTGCTTTTTCCAGAACCCCTACAATATTTCTACTACAGAACCCCTACTCTACAATATTTCTGAGAAGCACATTTTCTTTAGGATCATTTGCCAAGAATAGCAAGCATAATTTTACAGAGGAAGAAAATGTTATGGTTTTAGTTTGAAAGTACAGAAAATGAAGTTACGGTAAAGTTTTTTGGAAAAAGATATTGTAGTATTTCACTTTTTAGTGAAATATTATCTCTCTAACTGCTTAAGAGAGTGATGCTTCTGGGATGCTAAAAGCCTCAGTGGCAAGTACATGGAGCACAAGAAGACAAAACGCTAGTTTGGATGTTTCTCAAACACTGAATTTGAAATGTTAACAGCAAATATTAGAGCCAAGCTATGCTTCTTACTCCAGAGTAGAACTGTGATGGGCTATTAGTGGGTTATTAGGGTTCCCTTAGAACCCACAGAATATCTTAATTTCTGTATGATATCTTTTCACAAGGAGTTTTTTTGAGGTTAATATTTTTTGTTTTATTGTTTTGTTTGATTTTGTTTTTGTGTTTGTTTGTTTGTTTGTTTTAAATACCAAAGAAACTACAACTATCAGCATGTCTAACCTGGAAAACAATTGTCCTGGTTTCAGCTAGGATAGAGTTAATTTTTCTTCTAGTAGCTGGTAGTGTGCTGTGTTTTGGATTAGGATGAGAAGAATGTTGATAACATGCTGATGTTTTAATTGTTGCAGAGCAGTGCTTACACTAAGTCAAGGACTTTCCAGCTTCTTGCTCTGTCCTGCCAACAGGCAGGCTAGGGGTGCTGCAGGCGTTGGGAGGGGAGAGCTGACCCAAAGTGGCCAAAGGGGTATTCCATACAATATGGTGTCATGCTAATCAATATTTAGAGGTGGCTAGCTGGGGAGAGGGGCAGGGAGAGGTGCGGCTGCTCAGGGATAGGCTGGGCATCGGTCAGCGGGTGGTGAGCAATTGCATTGTGCATCACTTTTTTTTGTACACATTATTAGTAGTAGTACTATTATTATTATTATTATTAATTATTATTTTCCTGTCTTAATAAACTGTCTTTATCTCAACCTGCAGGCTTCACTTTCCTGTTTCTCTCCCTCATTTCAGAGAGGGAAGGGGTAGGGTGAATGAACAGCTGTGTGGTGCTTAGCTTCCAGATGGGTTAAACCACAACAACAATGCAATGTTTTTTCCAGTCAGTCTGATTTCTACAGGCCAGTTGGTCTCACCTCTGTGCCTGGCAAGATCACAAAACAGATTCTTCTGGAAACTATACTGAGGCACATGGAAAATAAGGTGGTGAGGGTGACAGTCAACATGGCTTCACTAAGGGCAGATCATGCCTGAAAACTCTGGTGGCCTTTACGATAGGGTTAAAATGTTGGTGGATAGGGAAAGAGCACTTGACACTTGGACTTGTGCAAAGCATTTGACACTGTCTCCCATGATATCCTTGTCTCTAAATTGGATCGACATGGATTTAATGGATGGACCACTTGATAAATGAGGAATTTCTTTATTTCTGGTCACACTTAACAGAAATAAACTTTTAATTTATGGTCACACTTAAAGAGTTGCAGTTAATGGCTCAATATCTGAGTGGAGATCAGTAACATGTGGTGTTCCCCAGGGGTTGGTATTGGGACTGGTGCTGTTTAACATCTTTCTTGGTGACATAGACAGTGAGATCAAGTACAGCCTCAGCAAGTTTGCTGATAAGACCAATCTGTGTGGTGTGGTTGACACATTGGAGGGAAGAGATGCCATATAGAGGAACCTGCAAGGACTTGGGGATGGTGTTTGGTGAGAAACTCAACATGAGTGTTTTTTTTGTTTGTTTGTTTGTTTGTTTTGTTTTTGTTTTGTTTTGTTTTCTTTCATTTTGTTTTTGTGAAATGGACAGTGGGATTGAGTACATACTCAGCAAGTTTGCTGGTGACACCAAACTGATCTAGTAGAGATGTCCCTGCCCATGGCAGCAGGATTGGAACTAAATGATTCTTAAGGGTCCCTTCCAACACAAAATATTCTATGATTTTACAAATTGCTTTTTTTTTTTTTTTTTTTTTTTTTTTTTTTCTTAAGGTTACTTCCAACCTTAACCATTCTGTGATTCTGTGATTCTGTGAAATTCAATGTTCTGGCTCAGTTTTATTCCTGCTCATAACCGTGCATCAAATGTTTTATGGATATTTTTCTATTTCCTTTAAAATTCCTTAGGATATGTTGAAAACTGGTCATAAGGGTATAGCGTTTGTGAAATACTTATAAATATGAAGCAGTAATGAAACTGATCAATTAATTATAACTATCTGGAAGCAAAATTGCAGAGTAATTAGAAGTCAGAAAATTTGAGTTGTCTTCATGTCCTGGATACTAGCACATTAATTGCTTGTTCACTTCCTGACACACAAGAAGGAAAACATGGCATTTTTATAATTTTTAAATAATAAAATAGTAGTGAGCAATTTCTCATTTCTTCAACTACCTTATATCATCATAGACAAACATATCTACCTATTCATATACATGCATACATACATTTATACGTTAAGATAATTATGAAACCAGTCTGAGCAGAAATGTTTGAATTAAACATAGCAGAAATTGAGAGTTAATCTAAAGTATTTTTGTAAGTATAGCAGATACAGTTATGGATGAAGTGGTTTAGAGAAAACATAATTTACTTACATTTAGCTGATTTCATTCAAGGCAAATGAAGACATACCTGATATTAAATACTAGTAAAACACATCTGTATAAATCGTGTCTCATCCAGCAAGATCTGCAAATTCTTGTATAACACTTACTAGTAATAATTATATAACTAGTAATAAAAGTAAACTAGCAATATTTTTTTAGTATTGCAAATATTAAGAAATCAAAAATAAAATGCACAAAAATGCACAAAAATCTCAGATATACACATATCTGATATAAATGGCCAATAATTGATATCTATTAAAGAACTGCAAAACCAATGAGACAGGGAGAAAGAGAGAGAGGGAGAGAGAGAATAGGATTACCCCTCTCCTGACAAATTTCAGCCTCTGACTGACATTGTAATGGATGTTGCATATGGATTGTAATACTGAACAGATAGATTAGTGGATCTATCTGCTCATCTTGAACTACCTCCACCTACTTATGTTTTACATCCATTGTAGCATCAATGGTAATGAGCCCCAGAATTTGATTCTGCACTAGATGAAAAATGCTTGGTATCATTTCTTTTATTTTTGAAAAGCAGACATTAAACGTATTTCTTTATTTTATCAGTTGTATTTGTGCAAACAAACATTCTTAATCTATTTATTCTTTCCTAAATAAGCTAAACATACTTGCTATTCTTCTGCATATATTATGACAAATAATTATTTTTTCTGAACTCCGTTGGCATTCTCAGAAATCTACTGCCCCTCACAGTCCTCCTTTCTGATTTGTAAGTAGAAGTGTTTTTGAATCTCTTATTGTGTGTATATTGCTAGTATTATTTTTCTTAATTTCTTCATATGGAAGTAATTTCATCTACAGTTTTGTTTCCTCTTCTTTTGATCACCTCTTTCATTCAGTACCATATACCATTTTCAGTACCATCTTATACAACTATTTGCAGACAAATTTAGATTCAGCTATTCTCAATAATTTTCTGTCATTATCAGACTTTGCTACCTGTACCCACAAGTTAAGATGAAAGCCTTGTAGCAAAACAATAGATCAAATAACACTAGAAAATGATATTTGTTGTCTTTAACTTCATTTTTCTCCAATGGTTTATCTCAACCAAAATACATAACTAAAAATACTTTCTTTGGAAAGTACATAAGCAATCTCAGCAATCTCATTATGAAAAATATCATTATGAAAAAAAAAAAAAAATGAAATAAATATTTATTTTCCTCAATGTGGTTTATATTTGTCTAGAATACTTCCTTTCCATTTTTTTTTTTTATTTTTTTTCTTTCATTTCTGTTTCCCCTAAATTGAAGAAAACTATGAATAGTTTTTTTCCTAAATCTGTCCTATTTTTGGATTAGGCAGAAAGGCCAGTTAATCTATAAAGCCGTATCTTCCACCTAGTCAAAATGGGATATTATTTTATTTAATATGGCTGTATTGGCATGCACTGATCCAGGCTATTCTTGACAAATATCTAATAAGAAAGTCTATTAAAGCATCAATCAAAAACACCACGGCATGTGTATTCATTACATTTAACATTAAGTTAAAGTGCCTGATGAATTTTAAGTTCTTATGTGGATGGCCAAGAGAACAGAAATTTCAGTTATCACCCCTTTGAAGTGAAGTGCATGTTGTGATGTAATATAAAAATCTATAAAAACTGTTTATGTACTGTTCTAAGGCTTTTGACACCGTTTCCCACAGCATTCTCCTCAAGAAACTGGCTGGACAATCCCAGCTCCCTCAGCTGTTCCTCGTAGGACTTGTTCTCCAGAACCCTTACCAGCTTGGCTGTCCTTCTCTGGACTCGCTCAAGCACCTCAATGTCCTTCTTGTAGCGAGGGACCCAAAACTGAACACAGTACTCAAGGTGAGGCCTCACCAGAGCCGAGTACAGGGGGACGATCACGTCCCTAGCCCTGCTGACTACACTGTTTCTTATACAAGCCAAAATGCTGTTGGCCTTCTTGGCCACCTGAGCACACTGCTGGCTCATATTCAGCCAACTATCAACCATCACTCCCAGGTCCTTCTCTGCCTGGCAGCTCTCCAACCACTCATCGCCCAGCCTGTAGCTCTGTGTGGGGTTATTGCGCCCCAGGTGCAGGACCTGGCCCTTGGCCTTGTTGAACTTCATGCAGTTGACCTCAGCCCATCGGTCCAGCCTATCCAGATCCTCCTGCAGAGCCTTCCTACCCTCGAGCATATCGACACATGCACCTAATTCGGTGTCATCTGCAAACTTACTGAGGGTGCACTCAATGCCCTCATCCAGATCATCAATGAAGATATTAAAGAGGACCGGCCCCAGCACTGAGCCCTGGGGGACGCCACTAGTGACTGGCCTCCAACTGGATTTGACTCCATTCACTACGACTCTTTGGGCCCGGCTATCCAGCCAGTTTCTAACCCAACGAAGCGTGCACCAGTCCAAGCCAAGCCAAGTCCAAAACAAGGAAGGGTGATTCAGGAGACTCCTGAATAAGGCCTTTTAGAAATATTTGTTTTATAAATATTACAAAATTCAGATTGAGTTGAGACCTCATTTATAACAACAGCATTATTTTCATCACAAATCCAAAACAGAACCATACTAGCTACTATGGAGAAAATGAACTGCCACTTGAAAACAGGACAGATAATTTTTGAAAAATACAGCTTCTGTTCAAACATGCTCAGTCATGGACTTTGTTTATTTCGCAAAGGCCAGTGGATAACAGCCTCCATAAAGATAGCTAAGAAGTGGTTTCTATCCATTTGCTCAAATAATTCGGTTCTCTGTCATGGGCTGCAGTCATCTATTAATCTATAACAAGTAAATTAGTTCATTTCTTGGATTCTTTTGGAAGGCACTTGGTAAAATAGGTGTTATTTATCTAGGCAAAGTTGTGGCACAAGCTATGATTTCATATGTGGGTGCCTAATGTCAGATTTAATATCTAGGGTGGAAATCTACTTCACTTTTTACTACTTTACTGGAAATATACCAAAGTGGAGAATTAAGTTAAATACATTTTCCAGCATGTACTTCTCCACTTCTTCTGTACTGTTCTTACATTCTTGTAAAAATCTTTTCTACTTATGGATATTTATTAACAGGTATCTAACTTATACTAATAGAAAAGTCTAATCGGGAAGACAAGTAGCTTCTGCTAGGAAGTTTCATTAAACTTTAACCTCAAAAATGGGAAAAATACCTCAGCGTGGATAAAATTAATAAACATTTGTTATAAATGAGGTCTCAATTCAATCTGAATTTTGTAATATTTATAAAACAAATATTTATAAAAGGTATAAAAGGTATAAAAGGCAAGTAAACAGCTCTGGGTGTGCGGGCAGTCTACACTCCACCAACATGCACACACAAACATCAAACATTCTAAATACATGTATACAGAACATTGCTTTACATAATAAACCCAGGTATGCCTATACATATGTACAATCAGGAAAGGTAACAAACAATCCTTTAAGTTCCATAACTTACTAAAATTGAGTACACCTATACATAGAAGGTAACAAACAATCCTTTAAGTTCCATGACTTAACAGTCTCCATTTTCCATTCTTCGGGCCTTATGTATCCTGTTCTTCCCAAATCGAAGAAAAGCACATCTATATCCATCTCCTTCTCAAGGCCAATAGGCCTTAGTCAAAAGGCACGTCCAGGTCAGCAGGGGCATAACAGCAAAAGCCTTCGATGGCTGTGGCAGCAGAGGGGCCCATGGCGATGGCATAGCAGTCGGATCAGTAGAGGCCGCAGCTCCCTCACTATCTGGCAAGCCACACGTTTCTTACTGTGGTCCCACATGGCTCTTTAAGGTCTCAGAGACTGCTCACCAGGTGCCTAGCAATTCTACTGCAACCTTGTCATTTTTAGTTGCAGAGTCCCACACCTTGACCTCAGTTTGGTCCCATAGTTCAGGCTCATAAACTGTCCGATTGTTAAGAAGGAGAATGAGCTGTAAGGTTACCAGGACAGTCTTTGTTTCTAATGGCGTATGATTCCCCATAATGCGCAACTGCTTACCAGCGAGGGGCAGTTGTGTGCGCGGGTCCACTTCTCTCAGCTTGAGCTTCTTTCCAGCTCCAGTGCCTTTCTGTACGACCTCTGAGCAGTTTGCTGAGTCTGGCCAAACCTGTCTTCGTGAGGCAATCAGTGTGCCTGTTCCTGTCCTGGTCTCCATTCTGCCAGCCTGTTCCTCTTCACTTCTTTTTCCTGCTTCTTTATTGATGTAACTTCATCGTGCTGCCTTTTTCTTATCTTGAGGGCAGGCTCCCCTCTTATACCCTTCTCTCCATAACAGTTTTTTTCAAAAACAACTTTTAATTGGTCAGACAACTTTGAATGTATCAACAACAGCAAACACAAAGAAACATCCATGCCTTAATGGCTGGAGAACAAAAGAACCAGATGGGGAACAAGAAACCGGAGACTGCATGGAGCCTCCTGAATCACCCTTCCTTGTTCCCTCTAAACTCTTTTATATTCCTGATGGCCTGGTCGTTAAGAGTCTAATGATATCTCAACCACTGGGCTTTCCAACCCAGTGGTTGAGATAACATTCGGGATTTGGGAATGTGGCCATGGGGGGTTGGAAAGCCCAGTGGTTGAGATAACATTAGACTCTTAAGGACTAGGCCATCAGGAATATAAAAGAGTTTAGAGGGAGCAAGGAAGGGTGATTCAGGAGACTCCATGCAGTCTCTGGTTTCTTGTTCTACAGCCGTTAAGGCATGGAAATTTCTGGGTGTTTGCTGTTGTTTGCAAAGTTGTTTGACCATTGAAAAGTTGTTTTTGAAAAGGACTGCTGTGGGGAGAAGGGTATAAGAGGGGAGCCTGCCCTCAAGAAAAAAGCAACATGATGAAGTTACATCAATATAGAAGCAGGAAAAAAGAAGTGAAGAGGAACAGGCTGGCAGAATGGAGACCAGGACAGGAACAGGCACATTGATTGCTTCATGAAGATAGGTTCGGCCAAACTCAGTAAACCACTCAGAGAAGCTCGTACAAAAAGTCGCTGGAAATAGGTGCACCAGAGCTGGAAAGAAGCTCAAGCTGAGAGAAGCGGACCCGCGCACACAACTGCCCCTCGCTGGTAAGCAGTTGCGCATTATGGGGAATCATACACCCTTAGAAACAAAGACTGTCCTGGTAACCTTACAGCTCATTCTCCTTCTTAACAATCGGACAGTTTATGAGCCTGAACTATGGGACCAAATTGAGGTCAAGGTGTGGGACTCTGCAACTAAAAATGACAAGGTTGCAGTAGAATTGCTAGGCACCTGGTGAGCAGTCTCTGAGACCTTAAAGAGCCATGTGGGACCACAGTAAGAAACGTGTGGCTTGCCAGATAGTGAGGGAGCTGTGGCCTCCTTTACTGATCTGACTGCTACGTCATGGGCCCCTCTGCTGCTACAGCCATCGAAGGCTTTTGCTGTTACACCCCCTGCTGACCTTGATGTGCCTTTTGACCCAGGCCTCATTGGCCTTGAGAAGGAGACGGATATGTTTTATTTCGATCTGGGAAGAACAAGATACATAAGGACTGAAGACCAAGTTTCTTGACAACTTAAAGCAAGACATATCATTCAAAAGGAATGGAAAATTGAGACTGTTAAGTCATGGAACTTAAAGGATTGTTTGTTACCTTTTCTGATTGCACATATGTATAGGTGTACTCAAGTTTAGTAAGTCATGGAACTTAAAGGTTTTTTTGTTACCTTTCCTGATTGTATAGGCATACTCAGGTTTAGTATGCAAAGCAATGTTCTCTATATGTAGAATGTTTAATGTTTGTGTGTGTGTGTTGGTGGAGCGTAGACTCCCCGCACACTCAGCGCTGTTTACTTGTCTTTTATACCTTTTATAGATTTTATAGCTTTTATACCATTGAGTTGAGACTTCATTTATAACAATATGGTTGTTTAATTAGAGCATCTTGGAGACTACTGCAATAAAGAATATATAACATTTACAAAAGCATCTTAAATTTGTTTTAAAGTATGAGAAGCTTCATGTACAGAACCCGCTTTTCTAACTCTTATGAACAAAATTTAAAAATGCAGCAAGCAACACTAATCAGAATCAGGAGAATGCATTTAAAATCTGTGAACAGTTCCATAAATAAACACTCTATAATCAAAACAGCTTGCAAAAATCATCTTCTTGTCTTGATATCAGTGGCATTTTAATTCTTCCTGATTCCTTAATAATTCCCCCATTAAGAAAAAGGTTAGAGATAAAAAAAAGTTAGATATGAATATACTTTAACAGAGCATGGAAAGGAGATGCCTGTTTTATAATGAAGACTCATCTCTTGCTAAATCTAGCTAAAATAAGAAACAGTTTCCTGCTCAGCTATAAAATATAAGCAGCTACATACATGGAACTGCTATTTTTTAATATATATATATATATATATATATATATTTTTTTTACCAGCCCTTGACAGAGAAATTATGCTTGGGAATTTGAAACTCTTATATACCATTATATATACCTAATAAATAATGACAGAGAACTGGGTAAGTCTAGTGGTTTACATGTCTGAATAATATTTACTTAACCAGAACATTTATGTATTTTTTTTTTATCTGAGCTGAATGGTTCATATAATACAATTGCTACAGTCATTCTCTCAGCAGCACTGAAATCGCCATTTAAGTGCCATCTGTGAGGCAGCCAAAAACTGGCTGATTCTTTGCTTTTGTTGTTCTGTGTGATGTTATGCCTTAGTTAGTAACAGAGAATTCAACCATAGAAAAAGATGAATCTCTCTGATGTCATTCCCTTCATTGTATTTGAAGATCTGTGCCCCACCACCTACTAAGCTTTCCCTGACTGACCTGTGTTTACCTTCTGTTGGTGCCACTTCCCACTGTGTTATTGATGTGCTTTTCTACCCAGGAAGCCGTCTTTCTCAATGCACTTTGTTAAGCTCAGCCCATTGGCACACACTGCTCTTTGTTGTACTGTATATGAGAAATGTCTTTGGAAGGGAACACTGATGATATCAACCATTAGGTGTTAAAGTGTCTTTGGAGCCACAGAAGCAACATTCTGCATTGCCAACAGACTGCACTGAAGGGGTTAGACATAAAAGATATTCAATTATAAGATACCAAAGGTCTTTTTTTTTTTTTTCCCTCATGTCTATGTACATGTTGTTTACGTATCAGAAAACTACCTGCTTCTGTACAGATTGTGTATGTTTCAGTATATTTTTGATTTTCTTCTCTTATCCTTTATAGCTTCTTTCATTCAGTTATATTCAAATCTGTAATCTGTAATAAAAGGGACTCAACTATTAGGATCAGCCACATTATCTAAAGAAAAAAGTACCTGCCTAAGAAAGCTAAAAAAAACAGACATGGCAGCAAAGAATTTCTGATTTGACCTTTTTTTTTTTTTTCTTTTTTTTTTTCTCCGGCTTGGATTTGTTTCCCAAAGTGTAGTACATATCCTTGGCCATGAGTCTGACAAAGAGGGGAAAAAGAGAAGAAAGAAACACAAAAAGAAGACTGGTTGGAAGAAAGACAGATATTGAGCACAAGGTTTGGGCAACACTTGCCAGAGCTTGTTATAAATGAAGTCTCAATTCAATCTGAATTTTGTAATATTTATACTTCTAGAAGGTATAAAAAGTATAAAAGCTATAAAAGGTATAAAAGGCAAGTAAACAGCACTGGGTGTGCAGGGAGTCTACGCTCCACCAACACGCACACACAAACATTAAACATTCTACATATACAGTACATTGCTTTACATACTAAACCTGAGTATGCCTATACGTGCATACAATCAGGAAAGGTAACAAACAATCCTTTAAGTTCCATGACTTAACAGTCTCCATTTTCCATTCCTTTTCTTAATTATAAACAGTCTCCATTTTCCATTCCTTTTGAACAATATGTCTTGCTTTAAGTTGTGAAGCAACTCGGTCTTCAGGCCCGTTCTTCCCAGATCAAAGAAAAGCATATCCATCTAATTTTCAAGGCCCTGGTCAAAAGGCACATCAAGGTCAGCAGGGGGCGTAACAGCAAAAGCCTTCGACGGCAGTACCGGCAGAGGGGCCAGTGGCATAGCAGTCAGATCAGTAAAGGAGGCCACAGCTCCTGTATTAAACCACGTTTGTGATTGTGACCCCACATGGCTCTTTAAGGCCTCAGAGACTGCTTGGCAGGTGTTGAGCAACTCCACTGCAACCTTGTCATTTTTAGTTGCAGAGTCCCACACCTTGACCTCAGTTTGGTCCCATAGTTCAGGCTCATAAACTGTCCGATTGTTAAGAAGGAGAATGAGCTGTAAGGTTACCAGGACAGTCTTTGTTTCTAACGGCGTATGATTCCCCATAATGCGCAACTGCTTACCAGCGAGGGGCAGTTGTGAGCGCGGGTCCACTTCTCTCAGCTTGAGCTTCTTTCCAGCTCTGGTGCACCTATTTCCAGCGACTTTTTGTACGAGCTTCTCTGAGTGGTTTACTGAGTTTGGCCGAACCTATCTTCATGAAGCAATCAATGTGCCTGTTCCTGTCCTGGTCTCCATTCTGCTAGCCTGTTCCTTTTCATTCCTTCTTTCTGCTTCTTTTTTGATGACATAGCTTCATCACATCGTGTTGCCTTTTTTTTTTTTTTTTTTTTTGGAGGGCAGGCTCCCCTCTTATACCCTTCTCCCCACAGCAGTCCTTTTCAAAAACAACTTTTCAATGGTCAAACAACTTTGCAAATAACAACAACAGCAAACACCCAGAAACTTCCATGCCTTAACGGCTGGAGAACAAGAAACCAGCTGGACAACAAGAAACCGGAGACTGCATGGAGTCTCCTTCTTTGATCCCTCTAAACTCTTTTATATTCCTGATGGCCTCATCATTAAGAGTCTAATGTAATCATCAGCCATGGGGCTTTCCAACCCTCATGGCCACACTCCCAAATCTCCCTCTCCTTTATTAATATCAACTATTTTCTCGACTCGAATTACAACTCCATATATAACAAGCTGAATAAGAACATTTTGGTTTTCATTTTGCAAAATGGCAGAAAACTCACCTCTCGCTCTCTCACTCTCCTCTCAGGCTTTTATTGTTATCTATTTATTTATTTGGCTGGTACTGGTGGTGTTTTCATTAAACCTGTAATACATGTTTATATTTCCTGAAGAAGAGTAATACTGGTGAATGTACTTCTTTCTAATTCCTATCTTTATTCAGACAGAAATCCATGAAAGTTAGCTGTTCAACTTATGAATATCAGATCTTGTAAAATTACACCCTCTCTCTTCTCTTTCCTTCTGTGCTGTTTATCTTCTAAACCCAATTGATTCTAACTATATCTCTACAAGATATGCCAATTGTGCATTCTGACCTCAGTTCTTCTCAGAGAGAAGAAGGAAAAACAACAACAACAACAACAACAACAAAAAACCTTCACAATCCATGTGGTGCTAGAAGTTTATTGAAGCAAAATGATGAAATGATGACTAAGTCTAATGAATATTGTAATTTAAAGCATTTAACCATTGGAAAACAAAACAAAACAAATCAAAACAAAAAGTGAAATAAAATACCTAGACAGTTTCCTTTCTCAACTGCCCCCACAATTGAGTTGCTATTTGGGTTTTGACAGTAGATTTTCTTCTCTCTCCTGGAAGTGCAGTAAGTTTGTGCTATCTTACTACTTACGTTATTTATTGTATAAATACTGTGTCATCTATCAGACAGAAGGTACTAATAAACATGTAATAACATCAAGAGGACCAAGTTTTGATCAATGAAAAATAGGCAATAGACTGAGAAACAATAATCATATCATCAAAGTTTATTTAATATGAATGAAAGCATCCATGGTCTAAAACAAGATGTATATTAGAACAATTTAACTCTTTCCTCAATTCGCTTACAACATTAATAGCTGCAGTATTTAAATCTTTATATGTGCAGAAAAAAAAATATAAAAATAAAAAAAATATATACCAAAAATCATATTCATCCATGATTTAAAAAAGAACTTCAACATTATTGTCACACTTATTCTTGAAACTATAGGAAGATTTTTCCTCATAAATAATTTTTATTGTTTGTTTGGTTGGTTTTATTTTGTTTTTTGGTTGGTTGGTTGGTTTTCTTTATTTAGGATCTGGATTTCTTTTATTTATTTTTTTTTAGTTATGGACTGATCAGGGAAATATCAATATTTACCAGTGAAGATCTGAAGTAGCCAGTTTCTCATGGATACTATCTATATTCCTTGTAATGGCAATATTTTAAAGGAGAAGGGTACTGAACATTAATTTTCTGGTATTTATTACAACACCATCAATCATTAATGTTTTGTTTTGCTAGTCAGTCAGTAGTAATACAGTTTCACTGAAACTTTGCTGTAATTTAGTATGTCTCGATATCATTTTTCACATATCTAATCAATGGCTTGTATTCAAATACTAAGAAGCAAAGCAAAAGGGTTGATATTTCCATAACTGAAAGGTCTAAAGAAAAGTAATATTTCATATCTGACACTGCCTTTTTCTTTATTGATTACTTGGTAGAGCTGGAAAAGATCACTGATGTCACTATTGCTTCTTTGCGTCCTGTTTTATCATTGATGATATATTGCTCTGTTAGGAACATTGGAACTAATAAACTGAGAGCAGAAAAAGTATTGTATCAATTCCAGTCATTTGTTTACTCTCTTTATAGTCCAGTTATGGGTGATATGTTGTAAAGTCTAGTTATTAATTCATTTTCTGTTTGCACATGGAGATATGTCACTAATTCAAAGCCAAATGCTTTAAAATAGAAATGGTTCTAGTATTCTCAAAATATTTTTTTTTTTATTTCTTTTAGTCTAATTATTCAACTACCTATGGAACACTTCAGAAGGAAGAGCTGTTAAAGTTTTCTCTATGTAACCAGAAAATTTTTTGTCTTTTCATTAGTAGATTAATTTCATTTGAACTTAAATTAAAGAAGGAAGATACTTAAAGAAGGAAGGTACTTAACTACCTATACATAATGACATTCTTTACATGCTAAAAAAGTTTATTTTAGCACTAATTAGCAATTTTAGTAATCACCTGTAACATAGACAGATGTGGCATTTGCAAATACAATTATTAAGTAAATCAAACCCACTTTATGTGTCATCTTATCTCTCAAGACAGGTCATAACAGCATGTGGCCTCCATTAATCAATACCCTTGACAAACATACAATTGCTTTCAATATACTCTTTATAGAACAAAATATCCATAAATATTTCTCTTCATCTGTATCTCAGCTGCAATGTACCATAGACAGATATTTTAAATGTGAGCAATGCATTATAGAAGATATGACTAATCTAGAGAATTTCCATTTGAAAGAGAAATGAGTAATAATTGATTGGCCTAGATCCAAAATCACAGTGGGGTTCAAAAGGCTTGTAAGTGCCCTCATAAAAATAGAAGCTGTATCAACCAATTGAATTTAATTATATGTGAAGGTGATGAGGGAGCTAAACAGCCTGTAATTGGAGTCCAATTACTCAGCTGGTCTTCCATAAAATTAATTCATCTGAAAGTTTGCCATTGTCCCATGCTCCAGGCCTGCTGCTGGTTTAATTAGTTAACACTGAGGAATCCTGAAACATTACATTATTTTGTCTTTATTGCCATTTATGGGTTATGGAAAATCATATATAAAATATTAACATCTGCTTCCAGCACGACTTGGAGAGGGTAAAAGCAAAATATCTTTTTCTTAATTGTGTTAAGAGAATATCTTTTTTATAATTGTGTTAAGAGATTGGAAATATATTTAAACACAGGGAAAAATATTCCTGCTAGTCATGGCTTATCAAATTAATCAAGATGGAAAGGATTATTTGAATGAGATGCAATAAAATGATGAAGTATAAGGGCTTATGTAACATTACTGTAAAAACAGTTTAACTATATTGTGTTAAAAAATATGTTGGACCCAGGACAGAGAGGACAAAAATTTGGATTAGTGGTTCTTTTACTCAGTGTTATTGACCCTAGTAACTATGGAGATGCAATAACATTCCTTGTCTTTCTCTGCTACCAAATTAGAACAGTTTACTTCTGATATATTAATATAATTAATATTAACATTAATTAAAAATTAATTACTCTGAGTTTTTTGTTGGTGGTGGTGGTGGATTTCTTTTGGAAGTGGGAAGGGGACTTACAGTAATTTCTGTCTCTATTTTTCATATAACAACTTCATAGTCTAGTTGAAATTAAATGAAAAGGAGACAGGAAATACCTATAATTAGACTAAACTCTTTTATATAAAAACATTTTATTTCTAGTTTGCTCCAAAATTTTATGTCACTATCACAAGCTTTTCTAGTGTTTTAATGGGTTGCAAATCAACCTGCTGACTGGGATGTTTCTTTTACTCTTAAAACAATTTCAGAAACATCTACCATAGAAAATAAAGAACTATTTAATCATTATTTGATATAAGCCTCTACAACCATTTTATTTATTTATTTATTTTAATATGAGATTGTTGAGGAGAAAAACATCTCATCTCTTGATGAGATTTAAAATGGTACACATTTGTTTCCCCAAATACTCATGAATATCTACAGAGTTAATTACAGTAGGAGAACTATAAAAGATCCAATTTAGAGAGCTCTGGGAAGTGTGTATCAACAACAGGTGGATTTTTTATTATTATTATTTTTAAGAGTAAAATTTTGAAGAAAATCCATTTTGTGAATAGTGCAATTGGATTAAATAGCTCTTGTAAAGATTTACACACACTACCTTTATTGTGTATTTCTAAAGCTTTCTCAGTCATACAATAAATAATTCTACCATAGGACAATTGAACATATGTAACAAAAAATTGTCATTACATTTTTCTGTATCTCTTCCAGAAATAGAATTACTAAAGCCAATTACTTTTTAAAGTCCTTTTATTCAATCAACTACATCAATATAAGTCCATACTTAAAAGAACAACATTAAAGTCAAACTTTTAAAACAAGATATACTGTGTATTTCTGAAACTGTAAAAACAGGCTAATCTCATAAAGGATGGATTTCACTATTCCTCAGTAAGGAAAAGGAAAAGAAAAAAAAAAAAAATCTTTGTGCAAAACCAAGTCAGAAACTGAAGGACTTCACCTAACTTTAAAAGAAAAACTAAATACAAGGCTTCATTTCCCAAATATAAGAAGGAAACTGCTGGAGTCTTAAACATTCTTTTAAGCCATACATTAAGTCATACATTAAATTTCTTTGATTAACCTGAACTACTTTTTATGCTCTTCCGTGTTCTGTGAAACATAAAGAAACAAAACAAAAGAAAGCTGTTGAACTATACGGTCAGGAAGGCAAGGAAATCGCACTGGTAATGCCTGCGGGCTTCCCGACGGGGGAGAGTCCACGGTGCTGTCAGAAACGTGATCAGAAAAGATCTAAAGAGACATGGTAAACAGATTTTAAATAGACTTTACTCCTTAAAATTACCATATAAGATTGCACTATCATGGGCGATAATAGGCTAAACAGCCGATGATTTATATGTCTCTGTCCCTGTGTTTTCTCTCCTGCCCTCATAAGAGTGCTGAGCGCAGCACTGCACGCAGGAAGCGAGCAGTCGCTGAGGGCTATTAGCGCAGAAGAGATACTGAAGTACTTCCCATTGAACAGAAATGGCAGGACATGACCATTAAGGATGCCAGCATTCACTAATGGGAGGAAACACAAGTGCCCATGTCGACCCTTTGGTACTAGTTTTGAGTGTTTGCCATTAAATAAGTAAACTTGCCAGCCACATACACACACACACAAGGGATCATTTCTCGTTTAGAGAAAGAAGCAGAGTTTCTGCTGAGTCAAAGTGATGTATCTTACTGGGAAAATATATCGGTGTCTTACCTCTCCGCCCCTGTGCAGCATATTGCCTACCTTTCCTTTCTTAAAATAAAAAAAAAAAAAAGTCTCCAAATTATAAGCAGCATCAAACATAAAATTATTTAATTCTTTAAGATACACTTAAGTAAAAATGAACCTGATTTTCGTTGGATGTATGCAGTGAACTTTATCCCCTTTATTATGTTAATTGACTATATATATTCTGTTTCTTCTCCATTGCTGGGTAAATAGAAAAATCTATGACACTTCTACAAATTATTATTGGCAGTTGACATTGGGCAGGCAAATTTAAATCCTGTACATCTACCAATGCTATAAACAAACAAACAAACAAACAAAAAACAAACAAACAAAAAACATATACTTGTGTGGGCTCTGGAACCACAGAAATCAGAGAGTGGGAAACTGTTGTGGACCTGTATCTTATACATGACTGCTTTCCAGTCTTTATAACATTTGGATCCAAATTTCTCTCTGAACTTGGTTAATTTTTCAAGCAGTCTTCCTCTTCTATAATATATATATATATTAATCTAATTATGTAGAACTCCATGCTTTTTTAGTGTGTTCCTTCTTCTCATCTGCCTACCTTCTTGAAACATCTGTGAATTTACTTATTCCTGTTCAAGGTTTTTGAAATCAGACAATGAGATTAAAAGCTGGACACCAAAAAAACTATATGCATGTAGTAGTTTAGTATAACGGATGAAGCTTTATTAGTTCATTATTATCATTAATTCATTTTTTCTTGGAAATAATGAGGAAAAAAATCCAAGCAGAATAATATAAGTCCTCTCAATTCTAAGTTTAGACAATTCCTAAGAAATCACTTAGGCATGATATGAAGCCTCACTGGATACAGTGTTTGGTGTGACCTCGAGCCTTCATCTTCAGCTTCCTTAATAAGGGTCACACATGGAAGACAAAACTGTGTATGAAAAGTTTCTGCATATATCAATATTATAAATGAGGTCTCAATCTGAATTTTGTAATATTTATGAATATTTATATACGTATGTACAATCAGGAAAGGTAACAAACAATCCTTTAAGTTCCACAACTCAACAGTCTCCATTTTCCACTCCTTTTTTTTAATTACATACAAGTCCCAAATCTCCCCCTTCTTTATTAATATCAACCATTTTCTCGACACGAATTACCACTCCATATATAACATCAATGATCAGATTTAGCCTATCTCAGTACCCATTCATTCAGTACTAAAACAATATCATTAAACTGTTTTTAAAATTTCACACTGAAAACCTCACCTGCTGAAATTCTGCTGAATTCATTCTCCTCAGAACAGACTCCATGATGTAAACAACTAATTCTGCTTTTCTTATCTGCAATAGCTCTATATTTGGTTAATTTGTTGTTTGAGTATTTAACTACAAGCAGTTGTTCGGATATCAGTCCAGGCAACAGAAACAGTATTGCTATAACACTGTTTTCCAGCTAATTAGCACAGTATTGCTTACTGAGGCCAAAGTCATGCATTCACACAGTTCTTTTGCATGCCACAAACTGGCTGTCTCCACTCTACATTCTGCATGTTTATTTTACTTCCTTTTCCTTTTCCGCGTGTGCAAAGTAGCATACTGCAACTTTCATATATTTCAGAATTTCAACCATATTTGCTTGCTGCCATATTCCAGTTTCCTTTTTAACAGTGTCTTTTCTATTCTGTTCTGTTTTCTGTCTCTTTTCTGCTATTCATGTTATATTTGGAAACTGTTCACTCATTACCCTATGTTGCACTCAGAATCAGAATGCTGATTAGAGGATACAGTGTTATGAAAAACATAGATCTTCAGGGCTGCAAGAAGCAACTAATTAAATAAATGCAATGGACATTTTAACCAAAAGCTTTTTGGTTAGCAGAACATTCTCAAACATGCATCCACTTTAAAAAAAAAAAAAAAAAAAAAAAAAAGCGCTTTATTAGCTTTATTATATGGATCCTTGAATCCTTGATGAGCAATCTGTTAGTTGTTTTAAGCCTGCAGCACTAAAACTTCATTGGTTTGTAAATATCAGAGAGAAAAAAAAAAATCTTACAACAGTAAACATATTACCAAGTGTAGTGCATGCTCTGAAAATCTTAATTCAGGATTTTTTTTTTTTGAAATCCTCAATTTTCAGATGGGCAAAATCTGTCACACACAAATTCCTGCAATCTCATCTGGGCAGAAAGCACCATGAGGACAGCATCAATGCCTAGAGGGCTGGGAAGGACAGGGTAGTGGTGGGGACAGAGGAGAGAAACAGTATATGAATAGTCACTATGAATGTTCATAGTGATTTGGCTGACAGTCACTATGCTAAAAGATAAATTCTGATTCAGATAAGCACTAATGTAGGGATATCCTGCAGTTTAGACTATGTAGGAGGTCAAACTATATGATTAGAACAGTTACTTCTGAGCTTCTTGTCAATAAATCTATCAAATATATGTTTGTTTTTTGTTTGTTTGTTTGTTTGTTTCTAAAGTACACATAAAATGTCCTTTATTTTTGAATACTCGGTTAAGGTCTTTGCATGTGACCAAATGAGAAATAAGATATAACACAATGGATCACTGAAATTACAGAAAAAAATAAAAAAACAACATAGGTGATAGTTTACAATAAAATATGAAACATTTTCTTGGAAGCAACTTAAAAGGCAGTGTTGTCTTTAGTCCCCTATGGAAATTTCAGAACCTTAAAACATAATGGAGTATGAGTTCAGGCTCTTTGCCTTTCCCTTAACAAATCTACACACTGTCTAAACCCTATTGAATGCTTTGTGGTCATGGTGGCCACAAGTGATAGCACATCTTTCTGTGCTAGAAAATCTGCTTTCCAAATGCAGGGAAAGGTTCCTCAGTCTTATGTGGAATTGTTCACATAAAGTTTTGTTTAGGAAAAAATGTTGGTAAAGGGAAATACTGTCTTCCCTCCACTTCAGATAGAGGGCCAGTCTCTCTGACTGGACTAAACTATCACTTCTTATAACTTATTCTGTTGCTGTATTTAACTTGGGAAACAATTGTCACTGCTTTCATAGAGAATAGTCTTTTAGGCTTATTTGAATGATGGGAAATTTACACTGAAATATCTGTTAAATATATATACTTGTATACTCTGTATGTATGCATGTAATACCAGGTGTTTTATACATCATAAAATACATTTCCATAGGAACCACAGATATAACTATGTATAATTAATATTTATTTGATTTTGTTGTGGAGAAGCCATAAGAAAAAATGGGGTTTGTTCCTATTTTGATGGCAATTACAAATTTTAATTGTAGTTGTTTTGTTTTTATTTTTCACATGGATTCAACTACATACTTGTTTCATCACACTTGCTAAATGTTGTTTTAAAATGACACTGAATGGTATTTAAAGTTAATGTCAACTTTCAGCTTAGTTCTGAAACACACAAACATACACATTTATTACTTAATCAGACACTATCTAGGATTTGAAGTATTTCTCTCTGCCTGAATGACTAGCACTCAAATATTAATAGAAAAAAAAAAATCTTACGGATCCTGATAATAGCAGGAAATATTTTTTTAGAAATATCAGTTATTGGAAAGAAAAGACAAAATAAAATAAAAAAAAAAAACAACACACATAAAACCAGGTAACATACAATACATGAAAGAGGTTAATATTATTTTACAAACTTTGGCAGGAAGACAGCTGTTTTAACTGCATAAGTATTGTGATAAGATATATAACATTGAATGATTTTTATATAATACTGTACATATAATTAGTTAACATCTGCAATGACATTTGTGTGTGACATTCCATGTAAAAGAGGGTTATTTAAGTAAGCTATTATGGAAAGTAGAAAATAATGATTTCTCTTTATTTCCCATTCTATAGCCTTCTATCCCCCATACATCCCAAAGATATACCACTTTCTTTCCAATTCTCACAACCTAAACACAGCAGCACAACTGTGGTATTTTAAAGTGGTTATCTTTCCCTACCTATTATTTCACTGAACCTGGGACAGAATTAATACAGTCTAAGAATTAAAAAAATCCAAGAGGCTTAATAAATAAAATAATCATCATCATCATCATCATCAAAGAAAAACAGCATTTACTGCCATTATACAGTCCATTGTTATACTTTTTTTTTTTTTTTTTTCCCCCCACAGTTTGATACATAAGGATTAGGAATCTTTCCTCTCCTAAAATGCTTAAGGCCTTCCCTGAACTTTTCAACTCCCGTGTTCTCCTCTTTGATGAGGTTGTGCATCTGCTTCTGGGCTCTGTTAGCACAGCTCTGCCTGCCCTACTACCTTTCTCACAGCTCCAGCACATGTGAATAGGAAATGCTTCCAACCGGGATTTTTTGCAAATGAAGATTTTGATCACCAGCTGTTTCTCCCTGAAAATCCTACTTAATCCACTGCATGTGCAACTTCTCCCACTGTCTCCCACATACAAACCTTTGGGGTTCTTAAGCTAAACATCAAGATCTTTTATTTGCATAGATTTAATGTTTAAATAAATCCAGACAGAATTAAATTATTTTGGTGATGACAAGCAAATTAAAAAAATCCCAAATGATATTTACACCTATGAAGAGAGGTGACAGGCTGAAATGACATATTTCAGAAGAACTTCAATTTCACAGGCTGCAATTACCAATACTAGCATGTTCTCATCTCTCATTACCCTTAGCACATACCAAATCTGTTCAATATTATCTGCTACATCTTTCTTCACATGAGTACACCTAAGAAAATCCTCTAATTTATAATGAGAATGAAACATATTTTTGTGGTCTTAGAACAAATCCATGGAGTCTAATAAATACAAGATTTATTCAAAAATTGAATATTTCCTTTATATTATTTAAATTTTTTTGGTAATACTATATGAGAAAAAAATAAAAATAAAATAACGTAGTCCTGCCAACACTATTCTTGTTCATTTAAGACTTCTCTGGAAATACTGTTATAAATTTAAGCCTTTTCTACATAACTATTTCTTGCAGAAGAAAACTTGCATATAAATTAATTTCTCTATAAATTGATATGAGAACAAGTTCCATATAATGAAATCTATTACAATTATATAAACTTGATCTAGGAAACACTCACTTTATTTATTATTCAAATAAATAATCATATCACCTGCACATTTATACAGTAAATGTTGTGGCATGTAGTTTTATATAAATACTAACCATTTTAACAATGCATTTGCAATTTCAGAACTAAAAACTATTTTGTTAAGATAAATATTTGGCATGATACAATAAAACATGAAATCCACTGTAGATACATTGTATGTATGGCATGCAAAGAGACAGATCACAGATTTTCAAAGCAGTAACATCACATACATACGCAGAAGCAGCTGTGGTTTATTCCTTCACTGAACTCACAAACAGACAAACTTTCTCACTTAACTACCCCATACCACACCACTCCATGCTTCCATTAAGATATTTAATTTCAGAAAGATTTCATACAAGCAGATGGTGAATCAAGGAGCATTTTATGACAATGGTTTGCAAATAGTTTCCAGTCTTCCAGGTGGCCCACACAACTACTTCTGTCACAACAGTGAAGCATCTGTCATTCAGCAAGCAGTGACACTTACAGTTTGTTGTAGCCTGGGACTAGTCTAAAGTTTCCAGCGTATTTTCCAACCCTTTGCAATAAAACAAAACAAACAAAAATAAGAGAATTTTTGTACAGCTGCTTCATATATTTTTTGAGTAAATCTAACTACGGTCAAACTTGCTAAGTTGCTAAGTAAGAAAGCTGAAATAAAGGGAATAACAAAACTGTAAATTGCATCATGAATGGAGGAGATTAGAAATGGGGAAACTGTAGTGAGCAGGACACTTTTTTTTTTATTTTTTTTTTTTCTTTTTTTTTTTTCTTATTTCTTATTTCTTATTTCTTATTATTTCTTATTTCTTTTTAATACTTAGCATAACTAACTGGAGAAAATAAGTTTTAGTTTCAAAAACTGTATTTCTTAGATTTACAAAAGATGTCTCTTCCTAAAAAAAGTAAATAGTAAAAATGTATTCAAAAAGAAAAGTAAGATCCACATAAATTGGAACAACATTGCTGCTCTGGTTATATTAAAACAAGTTTATTTTAATCTTGCTTTCTTGAGACTTATGTTTTTTCAGCCTGCAGTGCAGACATGATGGCAAAAGTGTGGAATTGGCACTTCTAAAAGTGAAAAAAAATCCTAGTTTTATGAAGAAAATGTATACAAATAATACAGAACAAAATATAATTATGTTTGAAAGCATGTTGTCATTTCCAACTAAATATTAAACTGATTGGATTCCTGTTGAAAATCTACACACAAAGTTTAATAGGTCTTTTATGACTACTTGCAAATGAATAGAGACAGCCTTTGATATCATTAAGCAGTTCCACCCATTTCTTCTCTCTCCTTCTTCTTCTCTGCTTATTCCTTTTCTGCCAGAACAAGAAAGTGAAGTTAGTCAAACAAACAAATAAAAACTCCACTCTTTAGAGTTACTGTGTTTAACAAAACAAGGTAAAATTTACAGTGAAAAAAAAATGCAGATGTACTTCTACTAAGTTCTATTGTATGTCTCTTCCTATATTTATATATATATATTTATACAAATATATTTCAATAGAAGGTCTATACTTCTCCTGGAAATGCACGTACTCTCTTTATACCATTTTAATGTCAACTTAATATTATCAATAGTAAGCACAAAAGAGTTCATCTTTAAATCATGTCTCTGTTTATGATCTAATTACTTTCCCTATTACATTAAATGGAGGCTACTAATGTATAATATCCAGCTTTGTTCCCCATGGCTTCTGACAAGCAAAATCACAACCGTATGCACATTAAAAATAAAACAGATTATTTTAAGTAGTGCTAAATTACAAATTGCCACAGTCCCCTGATGGTCTTAAACAACAAAACTTACTCAAATAATAAAGTAGGAAGAAGTGGAAAGGGTATTTTACAGCACAGGATAATCTGTTTTATCCATCTTCTCTACATCTACACTGTTGTTCACTAAGGATCTCTGAGTGACAGTGTAAACTCATGAAAAACTGTTAGATAAACACTCAGAAAATGACAATATGCCTATATAATTCCAGACTTTTTAATACAAAAAAGGACCATTGTTGCAACCACTGTTGCTGGTAGAAACACTATATATTGTGTATATTTCATTTTCCTAAATCTATATAAATTCATTATGATGTTCTATTTTTTAAATACAGATGCACCTGAGAATTTTGTGCTATAACGTATAATTTCCTTAAAACTAGTCAGAATATGAAAGTGTTGTTCAGATTTTTAAGTTTTAGAATGTCCAAAAATGAATCTGAATATTTATTTAGTATATTATCTCATATATATAATATGATCATATATATATGGGATATATATTAGATATAATATATATATAGCATATATATATATATAGGATCAAAACAAAATCTGTTTCACCATAAATGTGTTCAAGACATAAATATGTTCTGGTTAATTGGATGTCCATTTGTATTATTATTATTTTTTTTTTTTCCTATGATGAATTAGTATCATTTCCTGCACAAACAACCAATCCTTGTCCACCAGTGTACAAAATAGAATAAAAGCTAGCATTGCTCTGGTGTCATTTTTATTTGTCTTTCAATTGCGATGTTCTGATCTTCAGCTTTTGGATGCTTAATGATTATTCGTTTTCACCCACAAGACTGGAAGAGCAGACAGGTTTTATGAGTCTCAAAGATGATATGGGGCACGCAATTATTTGAGTCGTAGCTTTGTTACCTTGTTCTCCCTCTTGTGGGCTCAGGCAGAAAGAACATACGAGATATTGCTTCTATACACAGTCTGGTTATTACCCCTATAACAACTAAACTAAAAAGACTTTAGGGGAATGTGCTACAGGATTCATCCACCACCCTGGCATACGGGGCCTAGAGCAAAGCCACCCTTGACAAACTTGCTTGTGGGGATCCCCATGTATGCCTTTCCCTGGCTTTCCCACAAAAGCAAATCCTACATATTTCAAACTGGGGCACTTTCCAGAAGTTTCACCCCAACTTGCCTATATTCACCAAGACAAAAAGATTTGCCTTAAAGGCAAGGTCACCCACTTCTGTTGTACAAGCTGATTCTTCTCTGTGCTCTGAAGAGTAACAAAAATAAACGACATGGAAGTGCTTCTATTCAGTCATATGTAATAAGTGTTTTAATATTTAGATTTTAAGACCACAAATTGGTAGCTATAAATATTGTGCTGCACTCAAAGTTCTGTATGTGCCATCTGGTGACCATGTGATTAGTGTATCTATGGGGCAAAAAAGGAAGGGAGGGGGTCTTGTCATGCCCTTATTTATTTTCTGTGTTCAACTATGCACTCACTTAAAACCTAGCCATATGCTAGAGCATCTGTTATAGATGGATTTTTTTTTTTTTTTTTTTTTAATTAAGTCGATTTTGCCCTTTAGAAGCCTACACTCTAGCAGTGCTTTGAAATGACATTTACGACAGATCAAATTATTATTTTATTAAGCACTACAGTGTCTAGTTTGATCAAACAGCAAAATTCTGATTTGGAAATAAATCAGTACTTTAAGTTTATAGTACAAAGATAAAACAAAACAAAAAAAAATCCCTTTTTGCTTACATTAACCAAAAGATGAGTAATTTAGACTCTGTTTGTATGTGTATTCTTACAAAGAGGTTTTCAAGTTAATTTCTATTTTCTTCAGCTTATTTGGGTAAAAAGAAGATATTTTTACCTTAATAGAAAAGATTCTATGCAGCAGCTATAAACATGAAGAGCAAATTATCTGCTTTATTGGCCCAGTGCTCATATAGGCATAATCATCATTTAATTTACAGAATACTGCTCAAGGCAGTCTTATGCAAGGGGTATGCCAGTATGCTGTTGGCAATGAAACCAAAATACAACAGTTTTTGCAGCTTTTCATCATGCCTTGTAAAGAGAAGGTGAAACTAAAATTGGCTTTGCAAGAATAATAAAAATATACTAAAAATATTCTCATTTTTTAGTCATTCTTTCATGTTAGAGAGAGAGAGAGAGAGTTATTTCTGCAGTCTATGCTTGCTTAAAATATCCAGTGAAGTAAACGGGAACTTTACTTTATTGATATTGCAGTACCAAGTCCCACTTTCACTGCTCCAGCTTTTTCAGGAGTATTTCTACTCTTTTGCTAAATGTAAATTGTAGTGTTAGATTGTAAAGTAGACTGCATAAAACTCTGAAAATATCTTATTTCAGAGCCTATGTATAACTCTTAACTATGAAAATAATTCCTGCTACTCCTGTCTACCCATATAGGTTATACGGGAACTTTTTTTTTTCTTTTGCACTATTCAGTAGGGCATTGCTGTCTTACTGAACTTTTCCCCTCTTCCAAGAGCTCCAGAATTATCCAGCCCGACACATTGATGTCACTGTCATTGTGTTATCCTACTTTCCAGCATTAATTTCATGCACCAGATCCCATGATGAACCTGGGCTGTGCCATTTCTCAATATTTATGCTAGGTCAAGGTGGCAGAATTTAATCTTACAAAGCTAGCTCAAAAAGGGCACACCAGCTGCCTTGTCTTAGTAAATCAGATATCAGCAATAGATCTAAAGAGGGAATTAGACAGAAGTAAGTGAGATTATTGCATCTGTATAAATCCTGCATCCCTTACAACCATTTTGAAAGCACATATTTGTTACTGACTGAACAAAAATAATGTTAAAACTTAATTAAAAACAGCCTATAGTGTCTTTTTTTTTTTTTTTTTTTTTTTTTTTTTTTTTTTTTTCTAATTGTGGTTTTTAAAAAAGAACTGTTGTCAGAGACCTAAGAGCAGCTGGTAAGAAGTTCAAATGCAGGTCAGCATGCAGACTAACTGAGCTAAGATTTCTGCATCTTTAGCCTAAATTAAAAGAACATTAAAAATCAATGTACTGTGATGTGAAATGGCAGTTCTGAGGCTGGTACACAAACAATGTGTAGAAATGAGGACAGGGTGTTGTCTTACAGTGCTGATGTATTCTGAAAGCACTGTCAAAAGCTTGGGAAAATGAAAACAAGAAAGAGATCTCTCTCTCTCTCTTTTTTTTTTTTTTTTTTTTTTAAATTTAAAGAGCTAGAGCTAGACTAGAGATTCTATGAGGACTGTAGAATAGCCTTATTGTGAACCCTCCACATAAATTATGAATGTCTTCTTATTTTCGAAGGGGCATCCAGCCTGATAACTATTAGACATCATAAAAATCTAGATAAGACAATCATTGCTAGGAATCACAAACCTTGGATGTGAATTATAATTTTTCTGTCTGCTACTAATACATAATCATTGCCATTCGTGGCTTGAACAGTATACTACACTGTGCACAGCCTGGAAGAACTACTTATTGCCCTAATATCTACCATACTCATAAAAATTCTGTCAGCATCCATAAGTACACCAACTTGGACAGCATTTCCAAAATATGTCTAGTGGAGCAGGCAAGGATGAATAACTTTAAAAGAAGAGAAAATACTAATTTTCCAAACCCCCAGAAGCAGCTAAGAGCTGGCAGGACTAAATTTCATAAACTAGAAAGAGAACCTGTGGATTTGTGAACTTGTACATTAGAATCTGTAATCTGATCTAGAGTACACACAAAAAAAAGGATAGAATGGATAGAATGAAGTGGAAGGTCTAGTACACAATAAGAAGCAATTCAAAACAGGAATTAAGTACTACTAATTTTCCTTTGTCAATAAAGCTGGTAGTAAAAATATTTTAACTTTTTTTTTTTTTTTGAAAATCTTCTGCTTTCTTCTGAAATAGAAATAATAATACTAATAAAATTAAAAACAACAATAAAAAATGAAAATTCCCATGAGAGAAATAAAATATTTATGTTGTAAATGATATTGCTATAGCTTGACTAATGTATCTTTGATTTCTCAGAGGATCCATCAGCCAGAAGATACCACTGAAACCATGGTTTTCTATATTGCACCAAGTGTTCCCCTGATGGAGGAGTGAGATGACATCCATGTATTGACTTCCTAAGTGAATTTCAAAGAATAAGGCTTGTTCTTATAATAAAATGTTCTTTCTAAAAGGCCAAATAACACAATTACAATTTGAACTTCTTCAGTTTTCAACAACAACAACAATAAATTTCACATTGTTGAATGAAAAAATAATTAAAAAAAAAAAAAAAAGACAGTTTTGCTGTTATTTCCCTTAGGAAAAGCAAACAAACAAACAAACAAACAAAAACTAACAAATAAACAAAACTGCTGTATATTATAGACAGCTCTGGTGTGATTATGAAAGCATTCATTACATTCCTAATAGAAAACTGAATGAGTGCATGTGATGGATTATAAAGAAGTATCAGTTAGTTCAAACTGAATACTTTTCAGTTTGGAGAGGTACATTCAGAATGGTTTCTCCATTCTGCCAAACTCATACACTGTTGAGCAATGCCTGGCCCATGATCATTCTGGCAGATGAGCAGCAAGGATTGATGAAGGCATACAGACAACTCCTAGCAAGAGAAAAAAAACAGGCTTTTCTTAAAATAATTTGGGTTTGTTACTTAGTTTTCCTATGTAAAATGCCTGCCTCACCATGCGATAATACACGTAGTCCATGCACAAGAAATATCTGAGACTTCTGGACCTACAAATGCCAACAGTTATAAACAGTTTTGTAAGATGGATTTGATATTAGTTATACATAAATTTAGTCATATTCCCATTTGTTTATTTATTATTATTACTGTGAGTAGAACTTCTGAGGCTCAGCTTATGTCTTAGCTTATTCCCAACCTGTTCCCAACTCTACTTTGTATGTCAGGTATGAAATCTAGCCTAGTTATCTTATGTACCCAAGACAAAAAATGTGTCAGAGAAGAGCCATCTGGCTGGTGGACAAAGTGATTCCAGCCAGCCACCACATACAAGGAGACAAATGCTCATTTAAAAGGCCCACTAGGATGCTCTGCATGGACCCTGGCAGGGACATGAGATATCCTGGAAGCAAAGCGGAGCCCAGCCACTTCTTGCTGGCAGATTGCATGGGTGTGGCACTGCCACAGGTAGGTCAGCCTGGTAACCAGGGCACAGAGGGACAACATAATACAGCCACCCATCAAAAACATGTTTATCCTTGTGAAGAAATTTCAGACCTCAGAAGTGGAGAGCAGTAACATGCAGCTGGGGAGATCAGAAATCAAGGAACATTTCATCATAGTGAGTTTTGAACCCCTCTCAGAAAGAAATACTTCTGCTGATAAAAGGGTCAGCTCAACTTTTTTTTTTTTATTTTTTAATTTTATTTATTTATTTTTCTTTTTATAAAACATCAGAAACCAATTCTTTAGGGCATCTCCTTGTACATTGTCCTTTACTGAACTGGTATTGAGCATCAAAGATGGCTTTTGTCATCACTTTGAAGAAATGTGTATTGCCTCCACCACTGCCTTACAGCAGTGCAAGGGCTCAGTGACTCAGTGATCCTGGTATCGAACAGCAAGGTCCCTCTACTTTGGAACTGAAGGAACAATGCCATTCAGCCACCTTCTGAACACAGTCAGCCTTGCTCACCTCTGGAGAGCTGACAGGCTTACAGCATACTGTAGCATGTGTCACAGGAGCCTCAAAGGATCTCTTAAGTTTATAGAAGGGGAAAAAAAAAAGTAACAGGTACCAGGTATTATACTACATCCTGGGAAAACTTGTCACTAAGAAGACGCTGGCCATCATTTGGAACAGCAAAGGGACTGCTTTTTGAAAGGGCTAATCGTCAGCTGCTCAGCTGTAATCACTGGTTTAAGCTGAACTGGCATAAAGATATCATGAAAACATGGGTTAAATATAATAAAAGAGAAAAAAAAATATTTTTCCACGCTATATATATCCTTGTTTCAAGGTTGCTTGCTATTCCCATGGTATTATTGATAGGTGAACCTCTCATTTCCACATTTTTTCCCTCTACTTTTTGAGTGACCAGGTTAAGGCCTAATAAATAGCAGAGAGCATATTTATCATGAAGCAAAGTCCCAGTTCAACTCTTTTTTTCTTAACATAGCCTGTATTTCCAGTCTGTTTCTTAAATATCACTTGTATTTGTACAATTTCAAGCTTAAAATCACATGTCAAGGCCTACAGAACATGCCTAGGTATAAATGACATGAGTCTTGCAGTGACATAATTTCCCATGTCTTCAGCTTTGTATTCAGACAGGAAAAAAAAAAATTATGCATAAGCCAAGACATTTGTGAAGCCGATGATTAGGCTGTGCTTTAAAAATAAAGAGTAAGAAAAAAAATGCTGTTTCTCCTTCATGCTTGTGCATTGAAGCATTGACTGTGGAGGGCCTTGAGACTAGTTTCAACACAATCAAAGGGCCTGCACCTGTCTGTGCCTTACTCTCCTGGAGCTAGGAAAGTAAGCTCACTTTTAACACAGTAGTTCCCCAGCGTAAAAGAGAAAAATAATTTGCAGTATTAGATCATGGCTTGTCTTGGCTATGTGCCAGCAAGAGAAAAGTTTTCATTGGTGCTGCAGTCCCAGAGTTTCTAAGTGAGTGAGCCACACTGAACAATTCAGAGATGTCTTTATGGAACTAACAGAGAACATAGGTTTCATAAAATACAGGCTTTTTTTACTTCAGACTGATAATTCAAAGGGAAAGTATTTTAAGTGTGTTATTCTATCAACAAGAGGACAAACAAGGTAAAATGGTGAGAGATGTTGAATTAAAAAGCTATTGGCATGCAGCATTTTTGTCCTAGGGAAAAACAAAACAAAACAAAACAAACAAACAAACAAACAAGCACTTTAACTATTCTCCAGCTTCATATAGGGAAACTTTCTTCCTAGTTTTCACTGTCAGCCTCTTCCTATTGATTTTATCATAATTCAAATACATGGAAAAATACTCCTGAGCACAAAAGCAGAGGGTTAAGCCTCACTCTCTTTTATTACACCAGAGAGTCACTAAATAGGAAAGGATTTTGATTTAGATTCCTACATTAAAATTAAATCACACATCCTAAGGAAAAATTATCCGTAATAATGAAAGTCACACACATGGGGATTGAAAGTGATATTGAATAACGAAGAAAACTATAGTAGCAATGAATGTGAGGGACCACTAGGATTTAATGAAGAGATATTTCAGAAACAAATGTCTCCCTTCAGTGTGTTCTATTGATGGTCTGAATATTATCAAACAAATTACGTGAAATGTGAATATCACAAAGCACAAATGAATTACTTACTGCCTTTTGATTTGGATTGCAACATTTTATGCCTCCAGAGTACGAAAGACTTCATGTCACTGGGTGACTTTTAGTGCATTGTGCAGGTCAGGATGAATACACTGAGCTTCCAGTGACCAAGGCTGCAAATGTACTTCCATTTTGAAAACTATTACACAGTTACACTGGCCATTGGATGGTGAGATTATATGCAGTTTCAATATTGACATCTTTCTTTTAGTTTCATGCCCCCTACACTGTTTTTATAGATTTAAATATTTTTCCTAGTAGAAAACTGCTAATCTCTCTCTGTTTTTATCGTGCTTCGTGTTATATATCAGCCTTTATAATTGCATTTTTATCAAATACATTTAAAAGTTAATCTTAATGTTAATTCATTTTTACATTTTCATCACAAACCTGTAGTCTTTCAGCGTGGGAGGCTGATTTCCTGGAGAAAAATCATCAGTCTGGGCAGCATCAAAAGTTCCTGTTTGACTGGCCACCAACAGTGAATAAATGATAACTACATGAAGCAGGGTCATGCCACTTTTTCCAGAGATGTGATTTGAACACAACATTTTTAACTCACATTGTTATGTGACCTTTCAGCATTGCTAACAAAATGATAAACATCATAGAATTGATCCAGCTCTATTATTTCTTCTGAAAGAAGCTTGCTATCTCCATGCAATCCCCAAATCCACAAACAACCTTTCCCATTACTCTGGCCAATGAAAGGAATTCACATGAAAATTAAATCAGTAGAAGTACAAAGATACCATGAGCTATTCTATTCTGATAAGTACAGCGCAGCTGAAACTACATTTCACCCACTAGAGATTTTATTTTGCACCTGATACAAGTTTTACATGTGAAAGGTCAAGATTCTGTGGGGTGGTTGTAGCCCTGAAACAGAGAGAAAGAAAACATTTCTCAGTAAAATAGCAATTAGTGCCATCCAGACTTCAAAATCATTGTAAAATTCAGTATTTCTTAGTTTTATGTTATCTTTGTGTGCAACAGGGAACAAAGGGTGCTTTTCTTTTGTAAAGGTATGTCTCTATGTCTGGAGGCATAAAATGTTGCAACCCAAAGGTATGTCTCCAGTAAAGCTATATCTCTAAGAGAAATACAGCATCACACTATATAATATTTATCTAACAGAAGATGCAACCTTTTAACATAGTGTTTTGGACACTCAGCTGAGATACATAAATCTTGATTATAATTACTGCTTCTAAAAACAGTCTTACATTTGAGGGGATACTTATTATTATTAATATTGTTATTATTATCATTAATATTTTTATTCAATTACTATTTAATTTGAAATGTATAAATAAATCTGGAAACAAAAAAGAGAAATTAAGGACTCTTTTGTCTCCACAGTAGCATAGTCCCCATGTGTAGAACCTTGATCTTTTCACATGCTGTGCTGTCTATAATTACTGTCCATTATTTGCTGCTCTCTAGGACAATTTTAAAACTATGAAAAGGGGAAGGGGATGTTATCATTCTAGAAAATACATAGCTTATCGCTTCTTCACAGCTGAAACCTCATGTTCTGGGAGGGAGAAATTCCAGATGAACCAAGGTGACAAATTATTGTAGTTATCCCAGTTCTTGGTGAAGTGCTCTGATCATTATCTCAATTTAAAGAAAGATTTATGATTATAATGGGATTTAATCCAGTATAGGTATACATCTCAGTTATGCCTAAGAAATGTCAGTGTGATTGAACCCTTGGGAATTTATATATCTGTTCTCCTCCTTGGTGGTCATAATGAATGAACTTAAGCAAGAATTGTGCACATATTCAGTTTCAGAGTCAGAGATACAGCAAGCTGAGGTAGCTGCATGGAAACATTTTGGACCCAGGCTTCATTTTGTTTGAAGCACACAAGTTCTTTTTTTTTATGAACCTCTGTCAAAGAACTCACCTTAATTTGTAAAGGAAATGTCAGGGTTCAAAACCAAATAAGTGCATTCAATTTATTTATTTATTTATTTATTTATTTTCTGCTATTTTTGAAGCCTCAGGATATATAACAATCCCTAAATGATTAAGTTAAAAGAAGCTTCCATCTTGTGCAAACTATTCTGTAAATATCTACCATATATATTGTTGTTCAATGTCTTTGACACCATTGATAACACACAAAAGAGGTGTTTGGCCAGGTATACTGCTGCTCTGCACTGCAAAGATAACATGGGCTGAAATTGAATAGACAGGAAATTACATGTCAGAAACCTAAGTGAGAAAAAAATGCCTAACTCATTCTTAAACCCTGAATATTTACTTTCAGATACCTAAGAAGTTTACCCATGTCAGTACTAGAGAACACACCTTGTTACCTCTGTCATGTTACCCTCCAGAAATGTTAACTTTCCAAACATAAGAGATTTTAGAAGTAGATTTTACTTATTTCAACAGAACAGATGGTTACGTTTGCTATTCAATGAACATACTAAGAACTCTTTTCACACCTCTAACAGTCACAGCTTTGCACACCCATGTGTTGTACATCTGTGGATTACTGGCAGTGCATTTGGCTGCACAGTAGGAGTATCTCAGGTTTAAAAATTTCGCTGTATCTGTTCCTTCTATGTGATTTTTTTTTTTTTTTATAAAATGTCTTCTCCCTTTGTGCATCTGTTCACATCTTTGACCACAAAAAGAAATTTGAAACGTTTGCAAAAATTTGAGTTTAACACTATCCATGTGAGGGAATAAGAGGTGTTATAAATGGGGCAAGGAACAAGGACCAAAAAAACTTTTTTTATTATTATTATTTTTGAAACAAACACTTTGTTCTCCTGCAAAGATTAAGGACAAAACTATAAATTATAGCTATAAAATTATGTATTCATCTGTTGCACAATTATGACCTTCACTCTTTTTGGAATAGCTAAATTTCCCTCACTTCTAAGCATAGCACAAAATTTTAATTTTACTTCTTATCAGGAAGAATTAAAATTTTTTTACTCCCATATTGGGATAGCAGTCAGTTAGCCTTTCTGTTACTCCCTTTCCACTTCTCCATCATCCATCTGCCCATACAACTTTCTTAGCTGTCTGGCAAAAATAAATGCCTGTGTTCCATTTCCACAAGTAACAAATGCTCAAGACTGTTGTTACAAAGCCAGAAACTTGCTCTTTGCATTCCTTTGAAAGTGTTTGGTGGGTGGAGGGGAGGTGGGGGGGGAGGTGGGGATGACAGGACACTAATTTTTTACCACTTTCAACTTGCTCATTCATTGTTACTTCTTTAGAAGTATTAATATTGGCAGAACAGGTGAAAGCACACGGAAGATGTGGTCTCCTGCTCGTGTGTTTCATTATCCAAGGATATCATGCTCTTTCCTTCCCTTCTTATTTTAAACCATTCTATACAATGACTCTTGAATCTTAATATAAACACGTTAATTACATTATACAGTGGACATCAATTTACATCATATTTGAAAAGTCCTGGCAGTCAGGCGAAGTCCCTGATGACTAGAAAAAGGGAAACACCACTCCCTTTTTCAAAAGCGTAGGAAAGAGGACTTAGGTAGGAAAGAGGACTTAGGGGACTACAGACCAGTGAGCCTCACTTCTGTGCCTGGCAAGATCATGGAAAAGATCCTCCTGCAAACAATGTCAAGACACATGCAAGACAAAGAGGTGATCCGAGACAGCCAACATGGCTTCACCAAGGGCAAATCATGCCTGACCAATTAGGTGGCTTTCTACAGTGGAGTGACTGCATCAGTTGACAAGGGAAGACTGACTGATGTCATCTACCTGGACTTCTGCAAGGCCTTTGACATGGTCCCCCATGATATACTGGTCTCCAAGTTTGTGAGATATGGATTTGATGGGTGGACCATTCAGTGGAAAAAGAGTTGGCTTGAAGGTTGCACACAGAGAGATGTGGTCAATGTCTCTATGTCCAGGTGGAGGCCGGTGAAGAGTGATGTTCCTTGGCGTCTGTCTTGGGACCAGTGCTTTTCAATATCTTCATTAATGACACAGATGATAGGATTGAATGCACCCTTAGCAAATTTGCAGATGACACCAAGCTGAGTGGTACACTTGATATGATAGAAGGGAGGGATGTCATCCGAAGGGACCTGTAGAGGCTTAAGAAGTGGGCCCATGTGAACCTAATGAGGTTCATCAAGTCTAAATGCAAGGTGTTGCACCTGGGCCAGGGCAATCCCAGACATGAGGACAGACTAGGAGAAGAACTCATTGAGACCAGCCCTCCAGAGAAGCACTTGGGGGTTCTGATGAATGAAAAGCTTGACATGAGCTGGCAGTACACACTTGCAATGGAGAAAAACAACAGAATCTTTGGCTGCATCAACAGAGAAGTGGCCGGCACATTGAGGGATGTTATTGTCCCCCTCCACTCAGCCCTTGTAAAGCCCCACTTGGAGTACTCCATGCAGGTCTGGAGCCCCCAGCAAAAGAAGGATATTGATCTGTTAGAGCCGGTTCAGAGAAGGGCCTCGAAGATGATCAAGAGTCTGGAGTACCTCTCCTACAAAGATAGGTTGAGAGAACTGGGACTGTTCAGCTGTTCAGCCTAAAGAAGAGAAGGCTCCGGTATGACTTCATTGCCAAATTTCAATACTTAAAGGGATCTAATAAAAAGGATGGAGGACTCTTTTCTTGTGTAGGTAATAACAGGACAAAGGGGAATGGTTTTGAACTAAAAGAGGGGAGATTTGGATTAGAGGTTAGAAGGAAAATTTTCACTCGGAGAGTGGTGAGGCACTGGAACAGGTTGTCCAGAGAGGTTGTGGATGCGCCATTCAGAGGCATCAGGTTAGATGAGATCCTGAGAAACCTGATCTAGTGGGTTGCATCACTGTCTATGGATGATCTTTGAGGTTCCTTTCAACCCAGGCTATGGGTTGGGACCCATCAACCTATGTTGACATGATAAAACAAACAAACATACAAAAAGCACACACACACACACAAAAGCATACAGAAAACACACACACAAACAAACAAACAAAAAACCCCACACCTCTAATAGATGTATGTTGTTATTTAACATTTTCACTATGCAGGGGTGGAGCTGCAATCTGAAGATTTTTCACCATCTCTTCGGTTAACAGATATCTATCCATCAAAAGGGACAGAGGGAAATACAGAAAGTAACTGCTGTCTTTTTAGAGCTCTGTTCACAACTTTATCTCACACAGACATATTTAAACATATGCAGACAGATAGACAGATACTTAGACAAATACAGGGAGTTACAGAATAAGCACTACAGTTAAATGCAGAAGCTTTACACTGTCCAAAACCTTTAAACATTAAACAATTTTCACAGTACTTCAGAATGTAAAGTCATTACAATGGCATAAGTCAGAGAAGAGAGTTAAGCTATAAAGAGAAATGGCTAGAGATCAACCAGACAATAATATAATTCTTTATTTTCGGCAACATAAAAGCACATTTTTAAAAATTTGAAATCAATGTATGTTATCAAATGTATGCCATCTGTATGTTAAACATATGCATATATTTATGCATATACATAAATGCTGTTATCATTTCCTCTCAAGAGACTATGTATAACTTCACATGCAATAGTTTTGGAGATAGAATTAAGAGAGTCTATACAAGTGAGATTTATCTTTCTCTCAAAAGTTCCTCATGAGAATACAGATGAAAAAATTATTGTGAATTTTTATTTTCCTTGTCATCAAAATAGGAATAAGGAGAATATCAGATATATTCTAGACTAGAGATGAATATGATGCCTTTACTAAAGTCACTTATCTGTGGTAGTTTCATGTAAGAAAAGATCCAACTATTTTCTTTGAAAAAGAGGCAGAATACAATAAGTAGTGGAGAAAAAAAAAAAAAAAAAAAAGATAAAAGAAAAAAAAAAAATTTAAAAAATTCACCTCCTGTTTGTCACCTGCTAATTGCACATTGTTTTCTTTGCTATGACTTCATTTAGTATTATTTTGTGTATAACAGATAAAATTGACAAAAGAACTAAACTAGAGTCAGTCATAAAATCAATAAAATTCCTTGTGGTGATCCATGCATTGATGAAATGCTTAGATATAATAATACTTTTCTTATACACCAAGTAAATTAAATTAGTTTCAGCCTTCAAAAAAGAGTCATTAAGATACTTCTGGCCTTTGAATTTGGATAAAGAACTGGATGAGACCTTGTTAAATCATACTATCCACCCTTTAAATCTATCAAAGGTATAATCCTGTATTTAATTAAAATATAATAATTAGCAGTCATCCCCAAAGATTTAGTGTATGAAGTAATTTTTAAAAATACTATTTATGTAGTACATGGCTGAATTTCTTGACTGTTTAAAGCATTTCTTACAGATATTATTTACTTATCTAAAAAAGGGGACATGACAGAAGAAACAGGACACAATAAGTGTATGCTTGAAATGCCAAAGAAAAAATATGTATGAAAACTTTTTCAGTGACATGATTGAATTACTTGGACATTCCAAGATTAAAATTTTAAATATAAAATTTTACAATCCTGGTTGATGCTGTGAATAGCATTAAATCAGGCAGTTCTATTAATTCAGTGATACTTCTTTGACTGGATGGATCACAGATTCAAGCTTTAAATGAATATCTAAGGAGAGTTATTCACTCATTCATTTGAAATACAGGCCAGTGCACTGTATGAACTGTAGCGAAATGAAGTTTGATCTTGACAGACTACAAACAGTTTTGATATGTGAGTTTTTTGGTTTTGTTTTTGTTTTTTTGGGGGTGGGGTGTGGGGGGAGGATTTGTAGCTGTCTGGATGAGATGATAAAAGAAAAAATAACTCAGGCAGTTCAATATGCACTTTCCTGGTCATTGCCTCCTTTTAAGCTCTCTGTCTCTCTGTTAAGCTAAAATGTAGACTCACACTTTAAGTTCAAATACACCAAGAGCTTTAATCTACTTCAGTCAAGTAGAAGGAAATGATTATCTCTATTGCAAGAGCATGCAACGTTGAATGCACATGTCAGCCGCAGGTCAAAGAAAGATTTAAGAATTTTTAGTAGGTTGACTCTTTTAACTAGACCCTTTAGATATGCCCTTTAATACCTTGAGGAAAAAAGAAAAAAAAAAAAAAAAAAAGGTGAACAAGTATGTTATGTATTGACAATAATAGAATCAACTTTGTTTGTTTGTTTGTTTGTTTGTTTTTTCATTATTACTATGCACATGTATGTAACGATAATCCCCTGATGCTTTACAGTTTTCCCCACCCAGTTTCCAGATGCAAGGCATATGTGAACCATCACTTACATGCAGAGCTACTCAAATATATTTACTACTGAAGTCGTAAATATTAATAAGAAACAACCCTTCCACTTCACAAGCTATAAATCTGCTTGTATTCTCTTGTATCTCTACTTTTCATGCATAGCCTCCTTCTAATTTTTCCCACATATTACAACAAATGGGAGAAAAAAAGGAATAAACCTACAAAACTTAAACCAAAAACAGTAGGTGAAAATGAAATAGAGAAAAAAAATAATAATAATAATAATAGCAGCTGTTGTCCAGACCTCTGCAAGGGACAATGGCTGGGAAATTAAACTGGAAATACTTTCAAATATAATAAATAAAAAGCTTCTGAATTATCAGATTCCAGCATTATAGACAATGATCTAAAGTAGTATTCCTACCCAGTGTATCTTTCCTCTAGTTTTACATGGATTTCACAGCTTGGTCAGGGTATCAGTTCTCAGCCATTTGCACATTGAAAAGGCCTCACTTAGTAAAAAGTAAACTATCATTGTAAGTCAGTTGAAGAAAACTACAAGCAGGCTTTAAGTTTATATGTAAATATGTCTTATCATTTGATGATTTGTTAAAGGATTCATCTAATCAGAACTTTTATTTTTTTTCCAAGGACAAAATACACAGACCTAAAATGCCAGTTGAAAATCACAATGGCAACTGAGTCTTTTTGTTTTGATTAGGACATGCCTAACAGACCACAGCTAATTTTATTTGATATAACATCCCATTCTTAAAATTAACACATACTTTATTCATTTGACTAAGCAAGTCAGGTAATCATTGACTTCATAACAGACTGAAATGTAACTATCTGATGTATTTATTTGTCAGAATGTCTCTAATTATCATTTTTCTTTATTATTCATCTAGCTGTTCAAATGTACATGATACCATACTGGTTAATTTTTATCTGATTGCTACTGAAAGCTAGCTTAAAAACAACTTCCAGCATAAAAGCAACTTCCTTAATTATAGTACTCAGGATTTGTAGGATTTCCTGAGTTTTGATTTTCACCTTTTCACTGAGATGTAATGGGGTCCAAGCAAGTGTAATTTAAAGTGGGCCTAACTTTATTTTTGAAATACTATAATTCTGTTATCTTTCTGCCATTTGGTTCTTGAAAGAAAGCAGGAGCAAAGAGTGGAACTAACAGTAATTATCCTTCTATTACCTCCCACCCCTCACCCCCCTTTTCTTTTTTTGTGTCTGTCTGCTTATTTTATTTTGGATATCACCTGTGCAGCTATAATTTCTGAAACTGTCTTGGGACCGGCTTGGAAGTTAGAGAACTATTGGCTCTTATGATCTTGCTTGCATTTTCCATCTAATTTTCTCATCTATTGCTCTGACAGGGAAAACAACTAACTGTTTCAATTTAATGTAAGAACTGCAAAATCAAATTTTATTCCCTATAATACTATGGGTTAAAATGAGATCTCAGACAAGGAGTTCTAGGATAATTTGTGTTTTTCTTCTCAGTGAACTCTGCAGAGCTTTTTGTTTATTTGTTGATTTTGGTCTTGTATAAGCCTGAGCTGTTTCTAAATATAAACTGATATAAATCTGTTTTTCAGTAATCTGATATTCTGATATTTGAAACTAAATAAATTTATGTCTGTGAGCAACAAACTGCAATTTTTTTTTTCCTAAAAAAAAAAAAAAAAAAAAAAAAGAGAAAGAGAGATACTGACTTTACATCTATTTATAAACTATATTTCTATATTTTCAGGTAAGAGAAGGTTATATTTTCAAAGATACATAAACTCTTTACTCAACTTATACAAGCAAATAATGTTATTGAGTTTAGTGTTATTTCTTTTTTTTTTTTTTTTTAAAAAAAGGAGCAGAATGATGTGAAAAGGAGGGTGAAGTATCAGAAATTATATTCATAGTAAAAGAAACTGTTATGTCACCAGATTTTTTCTTACAAAATCATTTGCTCTTTTATTTTGATTGCTTAGATTTCTGTCTTGTCTTCACCTATCAAATTTGAAATTAATTTTAAATAAGTAAACCATCATGGCAATTTCATTTATGCAATCATACTTGCTTCTCCCTTCACCTAAAATTTTGTATGATAATGAATATTACTCAGTAGTAGAAATCTGAAGTGGATGATTTATTTAGCTGTTGATTTACATAGATAATTTTGTGTGGTCAAAATAGTCACAGATCTGTGAAAATACAGAGTGTATAGTGTTGTCATGTGAACGTCAAAGAATCCTCTATTCCTTTCAGTTAAAAATAAATAAAAACTAACATTTTAAAAAATATTTTTTTCCTTCTCATGCAAACACAACTAGTTACAGATAGCAGATAATACAACCAATGAAAAAAAAAATGTCACTATTACAAGCTTTCTATGCTTTAAATACTTAGAACTATTATATACTCCTGTATATAATTGCTGTTTGTTGTTGTTGCTTTTTGTGTGTTTTTGTTTGTTTGTTTGTTTGCATTTTAATGTTTTGCATTTCTCAGCTTTGTAGTTTTAGCAATGGTCCTGCACTACAACTTTCAGCTTCGGTGAAGATTTCTTATTCTAAAATTATCAAAATATATTGCTCACATTACTGTTTTGCACTGTGTCCTTCTGTCAAGAGTGATGAGATATGGATGGAGGCCCAAACAGTTGAAGAGCTGCACAGCTTTGTTCAGATCCTATGGGATGTTATACCTGTCAGGACTGCTGGAGAGTTAAGGGAGCTGTCAGAGTATCATGGTACAGAAAGTCATGAACTCTCAACTGTGCACCTTACAAGGCAAGACTCCTGACTCTTCTTATACTTCTGCAGAACAGCCCCAGTTCCTGTTCTGTCAATATGAAGATTTCTCCCTTAGTTTAATCATTCCTTGTGGAGTTGACCTATTTGGGAAATAAATAAATAAATAAACAAAATTGATTTAGTCAAGGGCAGAAATGCCAGGAAGGAGGTAAATGTTTAACTTACCAGCCAGGATGTGAAGCAAAAAGTAAGACAGAAATGTAACAGCCTATGGCTGAAAGAGCTAGTTAAAAAAAAAAAAACTGTCCACAAATTCAGTGATACACCTATAACACTACAGAAATCACTTTCTTCAGTAAGTTACTCTCTTTTATTGCTGACCCTGACAAGTGATCACTTCCCTAGGGAAAAAAAGACAAATACAAGGAAATCTTATACTCAAGTCACAATTTAGATTACAAGCACCATCAGGATTAGAAAGGTCAGAAAGTCTATAAAATGAATTGCCCTGAGATTAATTTAGGAAGATGAGCAAAGGAAGAAACCGATGAAGCAGTGTTATAAGACTGGGACTGAGTTATGGAGCAGCTGAGAGATGTGCCAGATTTCTCAAGCTGAGAGTACAGTCTTAGGCTGCCAAAACTACATGGAAGCCAGTGGCTTCCTGCTGGCTTCAAAGGTTTTGGATTAAGATCAGAATACCATGAAAAGCTGCTTTGTTTTTGTCTCACTGCTCTTTCTGAGCAATAATTATTACATCAAATTTTCTCATTATCAATTATTTAGTTAATTCTTTTTTTCTCATTATTTATAATTAATTCACTTTTGCCAGTGTTTAGAAAGCTCTTGCCCATTCATTTTCATACAGATTTATATGTCAACCACTGTCACTTGAAAATTCTGTATTCTATTTCTTTTCTTATTTTTGCTGCTGACATATTTCCACATTCACACCTCTATTGTATTGTCCAAGGTCAAATTCTTTTTTTGAATAAATTAAAAAAATAGTTCATATTTGGATACTGTTAAAATATTGTCGTCATCAATAGTGAGTATATCATTAAAAAAAAATAAAAAAATATGATGACAAACAACAGAGATGATTTCTTTTGCCTATAATCTCAAAGAGAGTGTTGATATCAAACACCCTTCTGCCTTCTTTTTATTATTGTTTAAGATATTTTATTTACATTTTGTTATTTATTGCTGTGGTTTAACCCAGCCAGCAGCTAAACACCACACAGCCATCCATTCACCCCCCACCCCGCCCACCCCCCCCCTCAGTGTGATGAGGGAGAGAATCAGAAAAAAAGTAAAAGCTTGTAGGTTGCGATAAAGACAGTTTTTTAGGACAGAGAATAATAATAATAATAATAATAATAATAATAATAATAATAATAATAATAATAATAATAATAATACAAGTTATATTATAACTTGTTTATATTTTATTATTTTATTATTTTTGTTATTATTATTGTATTATTTTTGTTTTATTATTGTTATATTATTATTATAACAATAATAATAATGTACAAAACAAGTGATGCATAATGCACCACCTGCTGGCTGATGCCGAGCCCATCCCTGAGCTGTGGTTCCCCTCCACAGCTCAGCTCCAGCCATCCCAGTTTTATTGTTCAGCATGACATCATATGGTATGGAATATCCCCTCTGGCCAGTTTGGATGAGCTGTCCTGGGTCTGTCCCTTCTCAGTTACTTGTGCACACTCTGCAACAATTAAAACATCAGCATATCAACATTATCCTCCTAAATCCAAAACATGGCACCATACCAGCTACTAGGAGGAAAATTAACTGCATCCTAACTGAAAGTTATTTATTTAATATTTATTTAACTCAAAACAAATTGTATCTTCTATGGTTATATCTATGTTAGCGTGTTCATCTTCATCAGAAGTGCATACCAGAAGCAAGTTTTCCAGGCATCCCAACTGAGCAAGTAGTGTAGTGCAGTTCTGTGAAATGAAACAATGGATACTAAGAACCCAATGCTCACACGACACGAGATGACCTTGAAGTATTTTGTAGCACTCTACCAGCTACTAGAAAGAAAATTAACTCTGTTCTAACTGAAACCAGGACATAGTTATAGTTCAATCTCCAGCCACTGTCTCTCATGTAACTTTCAGTTTAGTTTCTAAAAGCTTCCACTCCCTGCTTTCCAAGCTATCCTTGTGATAAGAAACAAAGTATAGTGAGACTATGTAGCTGGGAAATATGTTTCCAAATTGCACTCCTGATCCAAATGGAAATATCAATGTATATGTATTTTATTGTGTCTTGAATCACATCCTGGTGCAGTCTTAGAACACACGAACTGGATTTTTTTCAACAGAAAGCATACTGGATAATGTACTTCATGAACTTATCTAGCATGTTCCAATTACTGACTGAAATTTTTTCCACCAGCATCAAAACACATATGATGTGTTTTCACATACCATAGGATGATAGGTCTTCAGTGCTTTCTGTCTCTGTGTTTTCCACAGCTACTTCCCTGTGTTATTTGCTAATGTGGACATAGTCACATTACCACTGCAACACATTCTGACCCTTATCAGTTTCTCTCTGATGTACGTTTCACCGCATTACAATTTTGATTTATATTCTTTGGCTTTTTGTTTATTTCACTGACCGCTATGAAAACATTAAATAAGCTTTATAGAACCAGAGGAGCATTATCAACAATCAGACAAATTATACCGTCTCATAGATTAATTTTAGAGCACTCTTAGTTCTTAGAGCATGTCAGGATACCTGTAATCTTTTATTAAATCTTAATTTGTAGAATTAATCCAGATGAATTGTTGCCAGTTGATGTGATTTATTTTACAGAATAACTGTAAACAACATACTCAGGACTCTAATAATCCTGTACTAAATAGTGTAACTTCAGAGTTCATTCATTTATTTGATTTGAGTCTTACAACTAAACAGTAGCTCTCCAGTGTTTATGAAAAATAATTACAAGAGAATCATACGACGATTCTTTTTATGACCAATTCTTCAGTTTTATAAATAATAATCTTTATTCTTGTTTAAAATATAGTCAGATTATAGATAAAAAACAGGTAATGCAAACAGATGAGCCAATTGTCTTTGCCTATTCCATGTTATTTATTATTGTGAAGCCTATTAGCAGAAAAATGCGAGATCTCTAAACACTGATTTGAGACAGCTCATATAATCATGTTCTTATTAACAAATGATAAATTTGATATTACTTGAGACTATGTTAAACCACACGTAATTTCAATGGTCATTTTGTTGCCTTCTGAAAGAAAAAATAATAATAATAATTCAGTGTTGTGTAATGAAAGAATGGGTCATGTACCTTTCCTTAGTCTGGAAATCCTCAACTCTTTGAGGATAGCAAATTTACAAATTTATAAGTGTATATATATATATATACACTATATATACACACATACATTTCTGCATTTGCACAAATCAACCACAACGGATTTTCTATGTGGCAGATAAGTAGGAGAACATAACACTAAATTCTTCCAAGCTCTTATTCACATAAATATGTTGTGAAAGTAACCTTGGGTCTAGAACAAGGAAGCCAAATCAACTACCAGCAAGATCCAGTCTTTCATATCTCATCTGCAACTTCAGTGCAGGCTTTATAGAATCTCAGAACTGAGCAAGAAAAAAAGTCATGTGCAGCTCTGCAACACAACATAGAGAGAACAAAAAGGTTTCAGCCTATATTTTAAATACTTTTCACTGTAAATGTCTTTTCTGTTCCAGCATCCCACACCGGGTCTGTTAGAAAATTAAAATAGAAACATCATAAGGACTCTAAAAGTAATAAAAATTTTCTTGAATTTATAAAGGTAGGTGTAGTCTGTGCATGAAGTGAAGATGTATTTATATTGTCTATGCCTTTCCCTTTCAGTTCAAGCATCTCCTAGACAATATACTTAGGAGATTACTGTACACAAAAAGTGCAGTTAAAATACATGGTGATAATTAAAAGTTACCCACAAAGTGGATGTAATTCCAGAAAAGTTAAAATAAAAATATTTTTTGCATGTTCTTTTATTAGTGGACAACATAAACCATATAATCAAATTTAAAAGAAATGCCTGGAACATTCACAGAAACATTAAAGTGTCCAATGCCTGCTGCATTGAATTTCATCAAAATGTAAGTAGAATTCTGACAGTGTATTCTAAAACTGCCATTCTGCATAAATCATTAAGGAGTCTATATTCTACTTGTTACCCTACTTGTTACCTGCCTCTGTTAGAATATTGTTAATATTCTTGCAAATTATACAGGAACTTATGTATTTTATCACACTCACTTGTCCGAATATTCTGTGTTCTCTTTTATATATATATACACACAGACATTTTTTTATTTTATTTTTTTAATCAGTATTCCCATTAAATTCATGTTACTCAGTCAGGTCTGAAGGGAAAAGGTAAATTTTTCTTACTTTTCATTCACACATTGCAGTTCTGACTGCATTAAAACTTTAGTCTCTCTTTAGCTTTTATTATTAGACTGCAAGGTTTGTGTTTTCCAGTAAATGCAGAAAGTGTTTCTATGTAAACTTCACTCTTTCCATATACTAACCAAAATAACAACACATTTATCATTTACATCATAGTCAGCATGACCACACTGTTGGTTTACTGTAAATTTTCTGAAAATTGAGATTAGTGAAAGTCAAGGTCAGAAGAAAATGATCAAGCACAATGCAAACTCAACCATAGCTCATCAGCAGAGAATATTTTCCTTAAGACTGTATTATCAATAAAGACAAAAGAAATTACAATCAATACATTATTGAAAATAAGTAGCTAAATTTGTAGTATTTTCAAATATGATTGTCAACACTCTGGTCTGTATAAAGCACTTATGATCAATTATGCAAAATCTATTTTTATTTTATGTAAACCCTGAAGCAGGCAAATCAATTACAAATGTCAATCTAATTTCAGAAAACACACCAGCAGTAGGCTCAACTATCTCTTTTTTCATGATGTTTTGGGAATTAGCTTTTACTTTCCAAGTTCTGGAGAGAGATTTTCTTTTATTTTTATAATCCTTTTTAATGAGATTTGGCCAAACATTATGTTTCAACTGATGCAAATTGCCTCATACAGCTGTTCAAAATCTTCTAAATAGAAGAAATAGAATGATATTTAAAATAATCTCACTAGTAAAAAAAGAGATGCAGTCCAGCTTCTTTCTTACACCATAACTTTCTACAGAAAATAAAGTTATCAATAGCACTTGATAACTTTATCTTGTAATGATCAATAAATCCTTTTCCTTCCTCCTGAAAATAATGTAGGGTGTCGTATGAGACCACTATGTCAACTACATGCTTTATTATGTACTCACAAGACTATGGTCTGCTCATATGAAGCTCCATAAGTCACTTGAGACATGTCAAGTGGGTTCTTTTAATAACTGGATATTGTATCAATAAACTCTGTGAAATGATCAGCTGTGACCTTGAGAATGAAATGTGTAAGACCAGGTTGGATGGGGCCTTAGGAAACCTGATCTAATAGGTGTCCCTGCACATGGCAGGAGAATTAGAACTAGATGATTCTGGATGTCCCTTTCAATCATTCTATAATTTTACATACCTAGGGGCAGGCACATTTGTCCTCTAGAGGGGAACACGTATCTCTCAGGCTAATACGTCTCATACTAGAAAATCTACATGTAAATCCACACCAGGAAGCACAGTACCATTCAACCTTGCCAGCTCAGGTCATGTAGCAGTGTTATTGTCTACAATGTAAAGGATCTGCTTGGCATCAAGTCCAAGTGAAATCGCTGCAAGAAGTTTGCTTGCAAAAGGAGTCATTGCTTGCTCCCTATCTGTTTTCTGCTCACTACTTTCCCAGCACAGTTTGAGATGGGCTAGAGGTGGCTCTGCATTCCAGTGTACTTTAAATACACTGAAAGAATTAAAGAAACAAATTTTGCAGATATCTACTGTCCATGCCTAGGCCTGCTATCTGGAAGAGGAAAAAAAGTTGCTATCCAAAACTCATTCTGCACAGCTGAAATACATTGGTCATTCTAAAATCAGTTTTTGTGTAGGCTTATTTGACATCAAAAGGCTCTATAAAATATAAAGCTTTAAAGTAAGCCTATTCTAACAAGGCAGGTCGCCCATGAGTAGTACTAAAGCAGAGAAGTCTGGGAGAAGAAGGACAACAATTCTACATGTTTTTGTGAACAAGAAGCATTAAGAAAAAGCATTAATTTAAGATTACAGTCTATCACCTTATCTCTACTTTCCAGGTGGGTATAAGTGAGCTTTTATCAATATTGACCTCTTCTGTGCTTTTCATTGATCTCCACAGGCTCTCCTGGGCTCTGCAGGGTTCTCTGCAAGACTGGCCTCTCATGCTGGATTGGTTAGCTAAATCTGAGAAAGCTTTGTCATAAAAACCTTTTGATAACACAAAACACGGCAACATGTTGGTTACTTACTTTTTTTTTTTTTTTTTCTTCTTCTTCACATTAATTCTTTAGCTTGTGATTCTTTTTGTCACATACTAATTTTGCATGCAACACCATAATTGAAACTTTGCTAATAGTGTTTACTCTCTCTTAGATATCTTACTGTCAGCCACCTGCAACCAATATGCCTATTGTGTTCTCCAATTATATTTAAATAATTATGCACCATCATCTTCTCTTTTCTTCATTTTCTCTTCTCTGACTTGTAAATTGTATTGTTTTCAAAGAAAGCTTTTCTATTATTTCATACAGTGCAACTAGGAATAATAAGTAACCCAAACTGAAAAACAATAAAACAGTTAAGTCAACAGCTCAAACATCCTACTAAAACTTATAAGAGCACACTGTTTCTGTGGGAGTGATTAGGGAACATTCTCTTTTATTTGGAAAGCTCATCCCTAGTGATTCTGTGGTTTCACAGTTTTACTTCAGTTTAATGACTTTTAAAAGTACAAGAATATATTTTTTCACCTCATCACAGCCAAAAGAAGGTACAGCAGTCACCACTTGCAGGTTGATACTTCTCAAAGTTATAAGCTAAAGATATCCTCTAGCATGATGTTATAGGATTAATTGTCTTCTAAAGAAAAAGTCCCAATTTCCAAAAACAAATGCAGGCCTTATTTTATTATTATTTTGAAAATGAATGTTTCCTCTTTGAACTTCCTTCTTTCCTTTCCACAATTTACAACCCTTACACTGAGCACAGCTCCTACAGCAACAGTTTTCCCTAGTGCCTCAGAGCTTCTAAGCAATGCTCACCTCCTACTGCTATCCCCAGCCCCAATGAGAGGCACAGTGCTGCCTGCACCTGTGTCACCTAAGATACCACCCAGAGCTTGAGGTCTCTCATGTGTTGGATGTCATTTGAGGATGGAGGGAGATAAAGCCTGCATTATCTCCATCAACATATCTCATTGTCACTGTATTAACTAAGCTCTCAAAATGGTTTTCAAAATTTTAATATTTTAATATGAAGTTTCATAAATTTTCTCTTAGTTCTGTACACAGTACATTCAATGTGAACAGAAAGGATAGAAAAATGTAAAATATATTATTCTGCAGTGTCTTCAGGATTTATGATATGCAGGCATAGGTCTAATTTTTCAACAACTTTGAATCTTAACCAAGCCCCTTCCAAAAAAAAAAAAAGAAAAAGAAAAAGGGAAAAAAAAAAGGGGGGGTCGGTTTCTAAATATCTTCCATCTTCATTCAGCATAAAGCTCATAAAAGTCCTGGGAGTTTTGTCAAACCACAGGGTTTACATTAGGTGGTTTCATGTTACTTCAAATGAACCAAAATTATAAAATGCAAAATTCCAAACAAATTATGTGAAGTAGGTCATGTGATGAAAAAAAGTATTTTTGATTTATTGAGCCTATCCCAAAAAACATACCTTCTTCCATAGAAGAGAATTGCTGTGAAATGTAAATTGCATTTATAAATTACTTGAAAACACTTATTCAAATGTACTAAATATGTCAGGTTTGAGGTCTGCTTTCTCCTTAAGTGACAGGTGTATTACATACCATCTATTAGGCCCCTACATTCATTGAGCCATTCCATTGAGATTTGACATTAGTCCGTCATAACCTCCTGGTACCAACAGAAGTGATTTCTTCAGGAGGCAAAACAATAAAAAACAAGGCCACCACCAAAAACAATGAAAATACATGTTCTAATGGATTAAAGACCACATTACCAGTAACAATTAGCTACAATCTCCCTTCTACATAAATTTGTGTTTAAAAATTAGTTGCTTGAGAAAATCTGTTCTATTGGATTTAATCGCTTTTTTTACTTCAGATTTCTAACTTCTCCCTTCTGAGTCTGGGATGTTAATATATGTATCTTTTTGACTTTTCTAATAAATATAAGTAGGTTTTTTGTTGTTGTTGTTGTTTTGGTTTGGTTTGGTTTGGTTTTCACACTATTCTTGGGGTAGAATATTTTTTCACCACTCAATAAGATTTATCATTGCATTTGGATTTTGTTACTGATGTCAGACATACCAGAAGAAACAGAACAGGTAGATGGTGGAACTCATATCATCAAACCCAGATAAAATGGGACTTGTATTTCTTCATTTTTAAACATTAGTAGCCACGGATTCTGACTCTGCACCAATACAATGACTACAATCAATGCTGGATGTTAAGAGAAAATAGCCTTCAGTGTGCATAACACAAAGACAAAACTAATTAAGAAAAATCAATAGAATGAAAGCTGTTATGACCTGGAAGAGAGGGAGGAAAAAAAAAAAAAAAAAAAAAAGAAAAAGAGTTGTGCTCAACATAATGTATAGATTTCTGATAGGACCTTTTCTAGATTTTCTTTAAACTCTTCATTGAAGAGGATATAAGTCAAAATGCTAATAAAAAAAAAAAAAAAAAAAAAAAAAAAAAAAAAAGACACTTTTAGGTGCTATTTCAAAGCATTGTACTAACTTAATTTTAGAGTCAACAGAGTCTCCTTTGGAGGTGTATTCAAAGGCAAAGACTAATTTTACATGCCATGAATCACCTTGTGTTGGCTGTAGAAGAAACCTAGTAGATTAACCCATGTATGTTAAGTAGTTTTAGCCCTTAATCTAGTGAAGGCTTAGCCTCTCTAACTAAAATAAATAAATAAATAAATAATAATATTAAAAAAAAAAAAGTTTTGTTTTTTTGTTTTGTTTTGTTTTTCCCAAAGGCTCTTTGAAACCACACCACACCATCAGTTTAATCAGCATTTTTATAAACTTCCACTATTTCTATCACAGTGATTGATATGAAAACCAGTTTCATTAAGTGTCTCATATATTCATAGATTTATGGAGATCACATCCATAGTCTGTGCTCTTTATAGTCTTTGCCAGCATAGAACTCCACTGTGTATCATGACTCCATTAGAGTTAAGGATAACAGGGTTTGACCAGTTTTATGCTTTCTCTTTGACCTCTTGTCGTGGTTTTGCTCGAGTGGGCAGCTGAGCTCCACCACAGCCGCTCTCTCACTCCCTTCTCAAAGAGGAATGGGGCGAAAATACGATGAAAAGGGCTCAAAGGTTGAGATAAGGACAAGAAGATCATGCAGCAATTATTGTAACAGGCAAAACAGACTTGGCATAGGGAGACAGTAAGATTTATTGCTTATTACTAACAAGCTAGAGAAGTGAGAAACAAAGGAAAGAAACCAAAAGCACCTTCCTCCCCCATCCACCCTCTTCCACTTCCTCCCCACGAGCGGTGCAGGGGAATGGGGGAATGGGGGTTATGGTCAGTCTACAGCGCTTCTTCTCTGCCACTCCTTCTTGGTCACTCTCGTCCCCTGTGCTGTGGGGTCCCACCCACGGGATGCAGTCCTTGATGAACTGATCCAGCGTGGGCTTCCCACAGGCAGCAGCTCTTTCAGAACTGCTCCAGATATGGGTCCGTACCACGGGATCCGTTCCTCAGGAGAAAACTGCTCCAACCTGGGTCCCCCACGGGCAGCAGCTCCTGCCAGGTCACCTGCTCCTGCGTGGTCTCCTCTCCACGGGCTACAGGTCCAGCCCGGAATCTGCTCCAGCAGGGGTCTTCCACAGGCAGCAGCCTCCGTTGGTGCAGGGCCATCTGCTCCACCGTGGTCTCCTCCACAGGCTGCAGCGTGGAACCCTTCTCCACCGTGGTACTCCATGGGCTGCAAGGGGATATCCTCCTTCACCATGGTCCTCACCACAGGCCACAGGGGACTTCTGTTCCAGTGCCTGGAGCACCTCTCCCCCTCCTTCTTCACTGACCTTGGCACCTGCAAGGCTGTTCCTCACTCCTCTCACTCTCCCAGTTGCTGTGTGGCGCAGTGTTTTTTTCCCTGTCTTAAATATGCTCTCACAAAGGTGCAAAACAACATCGCTTATTGGCTCGGATCTGGAAAACAATGGGGCCCTTCCCAAACATGGGGAAGCTTCTAGATCCTTCTCACGGAAACCACCCCTATGGCCCCCTGCTACCACAACCTTGCCACATAAACCCACTACACCTCTGATAAATACCTAGATATTGTGTTTACTTTCTAAATTTATTTTTCTATTAAAATAATGTTGTGGACTAAGCCCAGTCAGCAGCTAAGCACCACACAGCTGGTTGCTAAATCTTCCCTCCCCCTCAACAGAATGAGGAAGAGAATCAGAAAAAAAAAAGTGAGAAAACTGGTAGGCTGATATAAAGACAGGCTAGTATGAATATGTATATATATATATATATATACACACATATATATATATAAATAAAAAACTGTGCACAAGCAAAACGAAATATGGAATTCACTCACTACTTTCCAGCAGACATATGTTCATCCATTTCCAAGAAAGCAGCGCTCCATCATATTTAATGTCTGCTTATGAAGAACAACACCATAAATCTGAATGTTGATACCTCCTGCCTCCTCCTTTCTCCCTTCTTTTATTACTGAGCACAATATCATATGGTATGGGATACACCTTTGATCTGTTAGGGTCAGCTGTACTGGCTGTGTCCCCTCCCAGCTTCTTAAGCACCTCCAGTGTACTCATAGTCAAGGCAGTAGGAGGAATAGAAAAGTCCTTAATGCTGTGTATGCATCATTCAATCATAGCTAAAACATTAGTGTATAGGCCACTGACTAAAAAAGATATTTAATTGCTTGAGCATGTGCAGAGAAGAGCAAAAAAGCTGGTGAAGAGACTAAAAAACAAGCCATATGTGGAATGGCTGAGGGAGCTGGTGTTGTTTATTCTGAAGAAAAGCAAGCTGAGGGGAGACCTTTTCATTCTCTACAATTGTCAGAAAGAAGGTTGCAGAAGGGTCTCAGTCTTTTTTTCCCAAGTGACAAGTGATGGGACAAAAGGAAATGGTCTCAAGTTGCACAAGGGGAGGTTTAGATTGGATATCAGGAAGAATTTATGGAGACGGTGGTCAAGCATTGGAATGGACTGCCCAGGGAAAAGGTGAAGTCCCCATCCCTAGAGGTATTTAAGAGATGTGTGGACATGGCTCTAAGGGACATGGTTTAGTGACTCAGTAGGACAGGCTGATGGTTGACAGACTTGATGATCTTAAAGGTCTTTTCTAACCTAAATGAGTCTATGATCAACACTGTTTTAGTCAAATCCAAACCAAAGTACCGTATGAGTTACTATGAAGAAAATCAACTTTATCCCATCCAAAGCCAGTACATTAATTTATTTTAACTGCATTGGTTTAGAGGATCCATAGCAGCCCAAGGTCCCCCAAATAGTGAAAAACATACAGCTAGACTAATAATAATAATAATAATAATAATAATAATAAAAAGTTAAAAAAAAAAAAATCAGTACCCATATAATTCTAAATTAACTTTTTTATTATCTATTTTTTCTGACAACTATCAGCCAGAATCTCTTTTAGCTGTGGCCATTTAAATTCAGATGAAGAAGTAACAGTTTAGAATCTATAACTGTGAAATATGTTCCAATAAGAAAACGGCCAGCAATTGATGGCTTGTTGTTTTACCTTCAACATTACAGTTTTAGCCTTCAAATTTCTGAAACTGCATTAAACTTGAGACCTGTGTGTTTTCCCGACTTAGAATCCAGATGTTTATCTTCAGAAATCAATCACTTAATCCTCAAAAAGCTGTTATGTTAAAGCTATTTCATCATTTAAATGTGCTTCTGGAAGTGCAGATACTACAACTAAAAGTGGTACATGATAAAAATGGAGATACTGTTTTCAAATGTGAAATGTTTGCCCACAGCTATGGATAATGGATGTGTAAAGCAAATGCTTTGGCTAAACTTAGCTGAATTACAAGGAGATATGTGTTGTCAACAGAAGTCTCTGACGGCAGCAATTAATATTTGGTCCCTGTATATCACACAAAGGAGGAGACCTTCCCTTTTGCTCCCTCAGACTAATGTGGCAAATCCTTCTGAAGAATGTTATCTAACACCTAAATGACATGATTCATTCATTGTGTTCAAAATGGTTCTAATAGGACAGGAAATATTATGCTCATAAATTATTTAATGAGGAAAGTAAAAAAAAAACTGTTTACATTACTCACACAGAGCTCTCCATTTTCCTTTCTAAAAAATCTTTGGCCATGAGGATTTGGTTAATTCTGTATTATTATTTCTTATTTGTATCCTGAAGGAATTGGATGTTGTAGTTGCCAAGACTCTCTGCATCGTATTTGAAAAGTCCTTGCAGTCAGATGAAGTCCCTGGTGACTAGAAAAAGGGAAACACCACTCTCTTATTAAAAAAGAGTAGAAGGAGGACCAGGCAAACTACAGACTGGTGAGCTTCACTTCTGTGCCTGGCAAGATCATGGAAAAGATCCTCCTGCACACAGTGTCAAGACACATGCAAGACAAAGAGGTGATCCGAGACAGCCAACATGGCTTCACCAAAGGCAAATCATGCCTGACCAATTAGGTGGCTGTCCTGGTTTCAGTTAGAACAGAATTTTCTTCCTAGTAGCTGGTGGAATGCTGTGTTTCGGCTTAGGATGAGAAGAGTGCTGATAACACCCCGATGTTTTAATTGTTGCAGAGCAGTGCTTATACCAAGCCAAGGACATCTCAGCCTTTTGCTCTGTCCTGCCAACAGGCAGGCTGGGGGTGCAGTAAGAGCTGGGAGGGGACAGACCCAAACTAGCCAAAGGGGTATTCCATACCATCTGACGTCATGCTAAACAATATATAGGGGTGGCTAGCCGGGGGAGGGGGCGGGACTGCTTGGGGTTAGGCTGGACATCGGTCAGCGGGTGGTGAGCAATTGCATCGTGCATCACTTGTTTGTACATAATATTAGTAGTAGTACTATTATCACCATTGTATTATTATTATTATTGTTGTTGTTGTTGTTGTTGTTGTTGTTGTTGTTATTTTCCTGTCTTATTAAACTGTCTTTATCTCAACTCACGGGCTTCACTTTCCATTTCTCTCCCCCGTCCCAGAGAGGGAGGGGGAGGGGGAGCGAACGGCTCTGTGGTGTTTAGCTGCCGGCTGGGTTAAACCACGACAGTGGCTTTCTACAGTGGAGTGACTGCATCAGTTGACAAGGGAAGACTGACTGATGTCATCTACCTGGACTTCTGCAAGGCCTTTGACATGGTCCCCCATGATATACTGGTCTCCAAGTTTGTGAGATATGGATTTGATGGGTGGACCATTCAGTGGAAAAAGAGTTGGCTTGAAGGTCACACACAGAGAGATGTGGTCAATGTCTCTATGTCCAAGTGGAGGCTGGTAATGAGTTGCATCTCTCAATGGTCTGTCCTGTCTAATACCTTTATCAGTGACATAGACAACGGGATTGAGTGCACGCTCAGCAAGTTTGCAGATGACACCATGCTGAGTGATGCAGTTCATACAACAGCAGAAAGGGATGCCATCCAAAGGGACCTGGAAAAACCTGCTAATTGGGCCCATGTGAACCTAATGAGGTTAAGCAGGTCAAAGTGCAAGGTGCTGCACCTGGGCCAGGGCAATCCCAGATATGAGGACAGACTAGGAGAAGAACTCATTGAGACCAGCCCTCCAGAGAAGCACTTGGGAGTTCTGATGAATGAAAAGCTTGACATGAGCTGGCAGTACACACTTGCACGGAGAAAAACAACAGAATCTTTGGCTGCATCAACAGAGAAGTGGCCGGCACATTGAGGGATGTTATTGTCCCCCTTCACTCAGCCCTTGTGAGACGCCACTTGGAGTATTGTGACCAGGTCAGGAGCACCCAGCACAAGAAGGATGTTGATCTTTTAGAGTGGGTTGAGAGAAGGGCCTCGAAGATGAGGCTGGAGTACCTCTCCTACAAAGATAGGTTGAGAGAGCTGGGGCTGTTCAGCCTAAAGAAAATAAGTCTCTGGGGTAATCTCATTGTGGCTTTTTGGTACTTAAAGGGGGCGTAACAAAGATGGAACATGATTCTTTGCTCAATATTATAATGACAGGACAAAGGAGAATGGTTTTTAACTGAAAGAGAGGGGATTTAGATTAGAAGTTAGAAAGAAACTCTTCATTCAGAGGGTAGTGTTCAAGACCAGGTTAGATGAGGCCCTGAGCAAATTGATCTAGTGGATCCCTGCCTATGGCAGAGGGGGTGGAACTAGATGATATTTAAGGTCCCTTCCAAACTGAGGCATAAAATGATTCGATAATTTGATGATTACATTACTGCCATTTACCTACTTTTACAATTTTGCCTACAAAAGTAGAGGTCAGAGTCTTCCAGTGAGGCAAACTTTGATAAGGACAACACATAGGATTTTAAAGAAAATCTTGGTTTTACTCAGTGAGAGATGGATATTTCTGTCACATCCCAAGTTGTTTCATGTATGATATGCAATCATTTTTTTAACATATAACAAGTTTAGCTCTCTGGGTCACTGCTGTTTTGGTTTCCTCTACCATGCAGAGCCCCTGCAAGCATGATATATACCATTCAGAGATACTAAGTTATTATTTATTTTTAATCATAGAATCACTAAGGTTGGAAAAGACCTCACCTTCTCATCTACCCTTAAATAATCGATATGAAGGACTAGAGCAAGACAATCTAAATGACAAAGTAGACAAACACCCGTCCCAGTTGAAGGGGGCGCCTAAGACAATGCGACCTACACGTCGCATTGCCACATCATCCTTCAAAAAAGAAAGAAGGGCTATTGTTATGGGGGGCTCCCTCCTGAAAGGGACAGAGGGACCGATATGCCGACCGGACCCAACCCGCAGAGAAGTCTGTTGCCTCCCTGGGGCTCGGGTGAGAGACTTTGCCAAGAAAGTCAAGCGCCTGGTACGGCCCACTGACTACTACCCGCTACTGGTCTTTCAGGCTGGTAGCGATGAAGTAGCAACGAGAAGTCCGAAGGCGATCAAAAGAGACTTTAGGGATTTGGGGCGACTACTTAGAGGATCAGGGGCGCAGGTGGTGTTTGCCTCTGTCCTTCCGATAGGGGGGATCGAAGCTGAAAGGCGTGCTGTTCACATAAACTCGTGGCTTCGAGACTGGTGTGACCGGCAGAATTTCGGTTTCTTTGATCATGGGAAGGTCTATGCTACACCGGGCCTGATGGCACCGGATGGGATGCGCCTCTCTTGGAGAGGGGTAAGGATCTTAGGTCAGGAGTTGGCAGGGCTGATAGATAGGGCTTTAAACTAGAGTCGAAGGGGGAAGGGGCTAAAACCAGGCGAGCCGGTGAAGACCTAAGGGATGGTATGCTAGAATCAGAGGGGCTGTGTGCCAGTGGGGTCCTTTGGTCAGATCCACAAGGTGCTGAGTGTAAGGAGACGCACCTGAAGTGCTTTTACACAAACGCACGCAGTATGAGGAATAAAATAGATGAGCTAGAAGTCCTGGCCCAGTCCCGCAACTACGACATCATCGGCATAAGCGAAACCTGGTGGGATGAGTCCTGTGACTGGGGTGTTGCGATAGATGGTTACAGGCTCTTCAGGAGGGACAGGCAGGGTAGGCGAGGTGGTGGGGTGGCGATGTATGTGAAGCAGGGGCTGGACTGTGTGGAACTTCAGGTCGGCAATGGCAAAGTTGAGAGCCTCTGGGTAAGGATCAAGGGACGAACGAATAAAGGGGATGTCGTTGTGGGAGTCTATTACAGACCGCCTGGCCAGGACGATAGCGCCGATAAATTATTCTTTACAGAACTAAGAGAGGCCTCGAGATTAACTCCCCTTGTCCTTATGGGGGACTTCAACTTGCCGGACGTTAACTGGGAGTGCCACACGGCTGACACGAGCAAGTCCAGGAGGTTCATGAAGCACCTAGATGATAACTTCTTGGTACAGGTGCTAACGGAGCCAACTAGGAAAGGTGCCCTCCTAGACCTGTTGCTAGAAAACAGAGAGGGTCTGGTGGGAGATGTGGTGATTGGTGGCCGCCTCGGTCATAGCGACCATGAAGTGGTTGAGTTCAAAATTTATGGTGACAGAAGGAAAAGTGCCACCAAAACCTCATCCCTAGATATGGGGAAAGCGGACTTCAGGCTGCTCAGGGAACTAGTCAGTAAGGTCCCCTGGGAAACTGCTCTTGAAGGCCTCGATGTCCACCAGTGCTGGTCACTCTTTAAGCGATGCCTCCTAGAAGCACAAGATAAGGCAATTCCAAAATATCGCAAGTCAGGCAGGCGGGGCAGGAGGCCGGCGTGGCTGACCAGGAATGTTCTAATGGAGATTAGGCGGAAACAGAGAGTGTTTTGCTACTGGAAGGAGGGCCAGGCGTCATGGAAAGAATACAGGGATGCTGTTCGTGTTTGTAGGGAGAAAGTTCGAGTGGCCAAAGCACAGCTAGAGTTGAAGCTGGCTGTGTCTGTGAGAGAAAATAAAAAGGGTTTTTTTTAGATATGTAAATGGAAAAAGGAGAACTAAAGAAAACATAGGGCCGCTCCTTGATAGGGAAGGTCTCCTCACAGACAATGACGTAGGCAAAGCAGAGACGCTTAACGCCTTCTTTGCCTCTGTCTTCAATGCCGATGATGGGCTTCGGGACCCAGGGTGCCCTGAGCTGGAGGACCGGGACGGTGGGGATGACAAACTCCCAACTGACCCTGAACGTGTGCGGGATTTGCTACTCCACCTGGATCCCTACAAGTCCATGGGTCCGGATGGGATTCATCCCCGGGTGCTGAAAGAGCTGGCGGATGTCATCGCGGAACCTCTATCAATTATTTTTCAACGATCCTGGGAATTTGGAGAGGTCCCGGTAGACTGGAAGCTGGCAAATGTTGTGCCAATTTTCAAGAAGGGTCAGAAAGAAGACCCTAGCAATTACAGGCCTGTCAGTCTCACGTCAGTGCCTGGTAAAATCATGGAGAAGTTGGTTCTCGGACTCATTGAGGCGCACCTGGGGGACAAAGCAGTCATTGGTCCCAGCCAGCATGGGTTTGTGAAGGGTAGGTCCTGCCTAACTAACCTGATTTCCTTTTATGATAAGATCACCCGTATGGTGGACCAAGGGAAACCAGCTGATGTGATTTTTTTGGACTTCAGCAAGGCTTTTGACACGGTTTCCCATAGGATCCTACTGGACAAAATGTCCACCATACAGCTAAATAAAAACATCATACGATGGGTGAGCAATTGGCTAACGGGCAGGGCCCAAAGGGTTATGGTAAATGGAGCTGCGTCAGGCTGGCGGGCGGTCACCAGTGGGGTCCCTCAAGGCTCCATTTTAGGGCCGGTACTTTTCAATATTTTTATAAATGATCTGGATGTAGGAATAGAGGGTATTTTGAGCAAGTTTGCTGATGACACCAAACTTGGAGGAGTTGTGGACTCAAATGAGGGCGTAAAGGCCTTGCAGAGGGATCTGGACAGGTTGGAGAGCTGGGCGATCACCAACCGCATGAAGTTCAATAAGAGCAAGTGCCGGGTCCTGCACCTGGGACGGGGAAACCCTGGCTGCATGTACAGACTGGGCGATGAGACGCTGGAGAGCAGCCTAGAAGAGAGGGATCTGGGGGTCGTGATAGACAGCAAGTTGAATATGAGCCAGCAGTGTGCCCTGGCAGTCAGGAGGGCCAATCGTATCCTGGGGTGCATCAAGAACGGCATCGCTAGTAGGTCAAGGGAGGTGATTGTCCCGCTCTACTCTGCGCTGGTGCGGCCTCACCTCGAGTACTGTGTGCAGTTCTGGGCACCACAGTATAAAAAGGACATGAAACTGTTGGAAAGTGTCCAGAGGAGGGCTACGAAGATGGTGAAAGGCCTGGAGGGGAAGACGTACGAGGAACGGCTGAGGTCACTGGGCCTGTTCAGCCTGGAGAAGAGGAGGCTGAGGGGAGACCTCATCGCAGTCTACAACTTCCTCGTAAGGGGTTGTCAAGAGGCAGGAGACCTTTTCTCCATTAACACTAGTGACAGGACCCGCGGGAACGGGGTTAAGCTGAGGCAGGGGAAATTTAGGCTGGACGTCAGGAGGGGGTTCTTCACAGAGAGGGTGGTTGCACACTGGAACAGGCTCCCCAGGGAAGTGGTCACTGCACCGAGCCTGTCTGAATTTAAGAAGAGATTGGACTGTGCACTTAGGCACATGGTCTGAACTTTTGGGTAGACCTGTGCGGTGTCGAGAGTTGGACTTGATGATCCTTAAGGGTCCCTTCCAACTCAGGATATTCTATGATTCTATGATTCTATGATCATCTGGTCTAACTGTCACCCTAGAACCAACATTACCCACTAAACCATGTCTCTAACCACTGTGTCCAACCTTTCCTTGAACACCCCCATGGAAAGTGATTCCACCATCTTCCTGGGCATTCTGATCCAAAGCCTGACACCTCTTTCTGAGAAGAAATGTCTCCTAACTTCCAACCTAAACTTCCCCTGGTGTAACTTGAAGTCATTCCCTCTAGTCCCATTGCTAGTTATCTGTGAGAAGAAGCCAACCCCCAGCTCCCCACAACTTCCTTTCAGGTAGCTGTAGAGAGCAATCAGGTCTCCCCTGAGCCTCCTCTTCTCCAGACTAAACAATCCCAGTTACCTCAGCTACTCCTCACAGGACATGTTCCAGACCCTTCACCAGCTTTGTGACCCTTGTCTGGACATGTTCCAGGGCCTTGATGTCCCTCTTGTGCTGAGGGGCCCAAAATTGAACACATTACTCAAAGTACGTCCTCACCAGAGCAGAGTAGAGGAGGATGATCACCTCCCTGGTCCTGCTGATTACATTATTCCTGATACAAACCAGGATGCCATTGGCCTTCTTGGTCACTTGGGCACACTTCTGGCTCATGTTCAAGCGAGCTTCGACCAACACCCCCAGATTCTTTTCCTCTGCAGGGCTTTCCAATTTCTCTGCCCCAAGCCTATAGGGGGGCTTAATACACAGTACAGGCTAATGGACTACTAATTTAAACATTACATGCTCTCCATACCTGTATCTGATGAGTCTTTGCAGGCAACCTAGTACGAGTGGTGAAGAAAGTTCAGCCACCATTGATTTTTTTAGCAGCTGACCCTTGATATTTCTGACTTAACATCTTCTGAAGCAATTTACCTTAGAGTTTTATAACATTTCAGAACAGAGTGTTCACTGTTCTACTACTGGGCTGGCTTCCTCTCAACAGGTATGTTTCTGTCTTGGTTCTTTCTTACTTTACATTGTTTTACATCACCTGCTTTGTTCCCGTTTTTTTTTTTTCCACATTTTTTTTTCTTTTTTCGGTAAAATTGTGCCAAGGTCAAGCAGTCATATTGTACCTTGTGTACAATTGAGGGAACTTAGGACCTATGTGTCCCTACCCAGCCTCCCGCAACCCAATCCTGCCCAGGACCCTGGACCCTACTTCATTCCCCTGAGGCCATCAACCCATGCCATAGAAAGGCTGCAGCAGGGCTATTTTCTACCTATTCACAGTCCAGCCCTCTCCGGACAGGGACCAACCCCAACAGAGCCAGCCCCAACCACAGGCCTACATCCCTGACTGTCCTCAGCCTGTCCCCATCCTTTGTGGGGTGTATCATGCCCTTGGACTGGGATTGTCCTACTGACTCCCAGCTACACAGCTCCTGGCTGGGGTGGGGGCTGCTGGGTGCTGGCCTCTGGGACCTGGATTTTACACCTTGCTCTGGCTCCACAAGGAGCCAGCGGTCCTATAGTTCCCCTTGGGTTACAGATGGTTGAGCCCTTGGAGTAAGGGTAGCAGCAACAGTTTTTAGGTTTGCTGGTTGGGTGTAGTAATCTCTCAAGAAACCAGCAGTAAGATTTCCATTAGCTTAAAGTATTGCAGAATCACAGAATTGAAAGGGTTGGAAGGGACCTTGAAAGATTATCAGGTCCAACCCCCCTGCCAAAGAAGGTTCCTTAGAGCAGGCTGCCCAGGTAGGCGTCCAGAAGGGCCTTAAATATCTCCAGAGAAAGAGACTCCACAACCTCCTTGGGCAGCCTGTTCCAGTGCTCTGTCACCCTCACCATGAAGAAGTTCTTTTGCATGCTGGTGCAGAACATCCTGTGCTCTAACTTGCAGCCATTGCCCCTTGTCCTGTCCCCACAAACCACTGAAAAGAGATTGGCCAAATCTCTCTGTCTCCCACACCTCAGGGATTTATAACAATTGATAAGATCCCCTCTCAGTCTTCTCTTCTCCAGGCTGAACAGACCCAGGTCTCTCAGCCTTTCCTCATAGAGAAGATGCTCCAGGCCCCGTATCTTCTTTGTGGCCCTCCGCTGGACTCTTTCCAGGAGATCCCTGTCTTTTTTGTACCGGGGAGCCCAGAACTGGACACAGCACTCCAGGTGAAGCCTGACCAGGGCAGAGTAGAGGGGGAGGATCACCTCCCTTGACCTGCTGGCCACGCTCCTTTTAATGCACACCAGGATCCCATTGGCCCTCTTGGCCACAAGGGCACAGTGCTGGCTCATGGTCAACCTGTTGTCCACCAGGACCCCCAGATCCTTCTCCTCAGGGCTCCTCTCCAGCAGGTCATCCCCCAGCCTCTACTGATACTTCCGATTGTTCCTTCCCAGGTGCAGGACTCTACACTTGCTCTTGTTAAATCTCATTTGGTTTCTTCCTACCCATCTCTCCAGCTGGTCCAGGTCTTGCTGAATGGCAGCAACAGCCTTCTGGCATGTCAGCCACTTCTCCCAGCTTTGTGTCATCAGTGTGCTTGCTGAGGGCAGACACTATTCCCTCATCAAGGTCATTGATGAAGATGTTGAACAAGACCGGACCCAGAACGGACCCCTGGGGAACACCGCTAGTCACAGGCCTCCAGCCAGACTCTGCTCCACCGATCACCACCCTCTGAACTCAGCCAGTCAGCCAGTTCTCAACCCACCTTGCCATCCACTCCTCTATCCCACACTTTCTCAGCTTTGCTATCAGGATGTCATGGGAGACAGCATCGAAAGCCTTGCTAAAGTCAAGGTAGATGACATCCACTGCTCTCCCCCCATCTACCCAGCTGGTGATGCCATCATAGAAGACAACAAGGTTGGTCGAGCATGACTTTTCCTTGGTGAATCCATGCTGGCTACTCCTCGTAACCTTCTTCTCTTCCAGTTGCTTGGAGATGGTATCCAGAACAAACTGTTCCATCAAATGGAAAATGGCAAATTCTCCCTTGCAGATGGGGATGTCTTCTAAAACTGTTAAGTGTCATAATCATGAGGCTGCAGCTAAAAGTAGGTATTCCACAGAAAAAGTCTTTCTCTAGCAGAGAAGAGTCAAATGCCCTAAGACAAAGAAGTATTTAAATATTGTAATGGAGAAATCAATACCAAAGAGAAAACAGCAATACCATTAAGAGAAAACAGTAAAACACACACAAATACTAGCTGCCCCAGAATGGTAACTTTCATCCCCAGAATATTAGGAGTATAAATGTATAAATGTTTTGCTTATAATAAAACTGATGTTATTCATTTCTCTTACCTTAGGTTTATAACTCAGCCTTAGACTATAAGAAACCTAAAAGTGTTTTGAAAGTGCACCAAAATCCAGATCAGACACATCCTGATGTCCTGATGAAACAGACAAGAAAAGATAAATAAAACGCTTCAGCTGAAAAAAAAAGCTAGGAAAAGTTAGGAAAATATATCTGCTATTCCAAGTTTTCATGCTTATAAATGTCTTAGAAAAGACAGTTTATGTTGATTTATTTCCTTTTCATGTTAAAATTAAGCATATTTTTATAAGGCAAAGGAAAGACAAAATTGGGAAAACTTTTTCTCCAAGTGTGGTTATTTTATTTTATTTTATTATTTTTTTAATATATATATATTTTCTCAATTTTCAATTTTCCACTCAGATACTCATAAATAAATAAATGAATACACAAATAAATCCAGTATTTTCTTGGCTGTAATTACAACCAAATTTATATCAGTATGCTGGCTTGAACTGAGGATTGTTGTTCGGTGTTAGAAAATGTTAAATAGACAGGATAAGTGAAATCCTGGCCCCAATGGTGTCAAAGGAAGTTCTAATACTTACTGTCATCATGTCACGATTTTAATTTATCAGATTTTCTTTTTTTCCACAGCTTTATTATCTATGTTTTTTTTTTATTATTATTATTATTATTATTATTATTTATTTTATTTTTTATTTAACACTACCGTTCTCATTTGTCTTCAAAACTTCAGAATATTTTTACATTTCACATCTGTAGCCCACTACTCTTTGCTACCCTGAAGTAAGACAAAGATCAAATCAGGAGTATACTGACATTTAAACAGGTAGTGGAAGGAATAAATATAGGGAATGGAAAATGGTAATGGAAAGGAAAACAAACAAACAAACAAACAAACTAGAATCTGCCATCATAATTTGAAAAGCAAATGAAATCCTTGAAGTACAAAACTAAGAAACTCACGGAGTGTTTGCAACCTAATGGAGTGGGAAAGTAGTCACTATTTTAAATAACCTGCATTGTATGTACTACAGTGTCTGATAATGATTGCAGGAAGCTATAGGATGCAGCTTCTTCTCTGCTTCATTTTCAATTTCACTGGGAGATCCTAATCCACAAAAGTATTAGTAAGACCATTAGTACAGTATTATGTCATGTTTCAACAAGCATGATTTGAGGAAACTTCACAAAAATCAGAAAAAAAGAGGATCAAGAATAGGTAAAAGCTTTATCCAAAGCTATAGAACAGTTCAGGTACCTGGATTTGTGTTTGTAAATTAAACTTTCCACCTAGTACAGAATGGCCTTTGTCCTTAAAATTGGCTGCTCATGGCTTGGACTGGCATATGCTTCATCGGGTTAAAAACTGGCTGGGTAGCTGGCCCCAAAGTGTCATGGTGAATGGAGTTAAATCCAGTTGGAGGCCAGTCACTAGTGGAGTCCCCCAGGACTCGGTACTAGGGCTAGTTCTTTTTCATATCTTTATCAATGATCTGGATGAGGGGATCGAGTGCACCCTTAGTAAGTTTGGAGACGACAAGAAGTTAGGTGCGTGTGTCAATCTGCTCGAGGGTAGGAAGGCTCTGCAGGAGGATCTGGATAGGCTGGACCTATCGTCCAGTTGGCTGAGGCCAACTGTTTGAAGTTCAGCAAGGCCAAGTGCCGGGTCCTGCACCTGGGGCACAACAACCCCAAGCAGCGCTACAGGCTGGGAGATGAGTGGTTAGAAAGCTGCCTGGCAGAGAAGGGCCTGAGAGTATTGGTTGATAATCAGCTGAATATGAGCCAGCAGTGTGCTCAGGTGGCCAAGAAGGCCAACAGCATCTTGGCTTGCATAAGAAACAGTGTGGCCCCCTGTTGCTGTTATTGTCCCCCTGTACTCGTCTCTGGTGAGGCCGCACCTCGAATATTGTGTTCAGTTTTGGGCCCCTCGCAAAAACAAGGACATTGAGGTGAAGGGGCGACCTTACCACACTCTGTAGGAACCATAAAGGAGGCTGTAGTGAGGTGGGGGTTGGTCTATTCTCCCAAGTGCCCAGTGACAAGACAAGGAGGAATGGGCTAAAGTTGCACCAGGGGAGGTTTAGGTTGGATATTAGGAAAAACTTCTTTACTGAAAAGGTTGTTAGGTATTGGAATGGGCTGCCCAGGGAAGTGGTTGAGTCACCATTCCTGGAGGTCTTTAAAAGATGTTTAGATGTAGAACTTAGCTTTCATATGGAAGATTTGAGGTGACTCATTGAAGATCCATACAAAAAGCTCATAAAGCATACAAAAATGTTTCAGTTTCAATTCTATTAGACAACTTCTAAAAAAAAATGTTGCTTTTCTGTCAAAAATTGTAAAGTTTTCTTGAAAACTCTGACTACTAAAATTCTGACCTTATGAAAACATTGCCAGTACTCTGGAACTCTGTACTATAGAGATGAAGAAACCTTTTTAATAAAACATGAGTACAACACAATAAAAGTTCAGTGTACGCTCACTTTCAAGAAACATGTGAATTATATTTTCTTCCACAATCTTTAATATTTCCTTCACCAAAGAAAAGGAAAAACCCACTGATTTTTGCATCACTACTCCACTTCATATGTTATTTTAACTTTAGTATAACATAAAGCATTAGATGTGTTGTTGTTGTTGTTGTTGTTTTTCTAATGAAATATATATTATATATGTAATTATCCTTAAAATTCAATTTCTTTAGGGAAGAGAAACATTATTTATTTATTTGTTTGTTTATTTATTACCCCTGTTTTCCATATTAAAAAAAAAAAAAAACTAACATGAAGGGATCTCTTGATATTATGATCATTGAATAATGATTCACTTTAAAAAGATTCATATCTTTTTAATCAGGCTTGAAGAACTTTGTCTGCATGTCATCTAAATGACAAAATATTTTTCCATCAGAAATATCTTCAACTGTAGATAACAATACTTTGAATAACATTCTGTATTTATTTTCTCCAGTATCTCCTAATAGTACAATACCTTAGGTTCTCAAGTTGAAAAGTAAAATACAGAACAGATGAAAGAACAAACAAAACTAAGAAAAACACAATACCTAAGATATGTGAAAAAAAAATTCCTAATCCTTTTATTTCCACATTTGATGATATTTCAATTTTTTGGTCTCTATCTAAATAACATTTCCATTCTTTATGGAAAAACAGAGAAGAAAGAGAAGCAGAGAAGATCAGTAAAATTGTCAGATTAACAACAGTACTGGACTGTCAGTCTGCAATTGCATGTCAGAAGTTCTAGCAACAGAAAGCCTTGATGCACTATGTGATTCAAGATGGCAGGTAGCTCAGGAGCAGAGATGTCACAAAATCAGTGTTAAAACGAATGAAAAAATAGATTTATAAAGAGTTTACTCTGTAAGTGCATACTAATATAAAAAATGGAAGATACAATTTATAACCATCTCAGATATTAAATTAGCTCATTTACCTGTAATTTGTTGATGCAAAACGTAAAAACAGATAATGAAGGAAATCCATTCTGAGTTATCTAGGTTACATTTTTGGCTCAGTAATTGCTGTGTACTGTGATAAGCAACATGCTATTTCTTCTCATCTATATGTCAATGACTGTTAAATAGAAGAGACAAGAACACAAATAGGCAAATAATTATAATCACAATAAATAAGATTATTTTTCTTTTTTTCCCAGCTCTACATCCTCATCAGAGTCAGACTGGAAAATGAAGTCCAGAATTTTCATGTGTCAGCTCCACCTACCATCACTTTCAGGAAACAAGCATAACAAGTACAGCCTATATAAAGGATTTTATTATTCTGGAAACAAACAAAAAAACTCACAAACTTGACATTTCATTTTATTAAAAATAATTAATCAGAAAATAATAAGCAAATCTTCGAGTGAGCTACTGTTTCAATGTCCAGACAAAATCAAACATTCTATATAAAATACTACATTTTACATGTTAAGATCTGTTCAATCATTCATTCTATGTGTGAAAACTAAACTAACTAAACGTCTATTACTACTAAGTGAAAGTAAAGCAATTAAAAAATCAGACAGCCTCACAATAATGAAAGTTCAAATTTAACTGCTTTTCCTGAAAAAAGTAATCATTATACATATACTAACTATATTTTTTCCTTTTACATCTTGTTTTAAAGCCATTATTCAAAATTAACTGCACAAAGTTGTTTTCAAATCTTACGTGAGATTGAAATACTTTCTCAAATAAAAATCCAAGACAGGGATTTCTAATTTATTACATTTTTTTTTTTTTTTTTTTTTTAAATGCCAACTTTTGTTTGCATAGATTCCGATAGATTCCGTCTTTTCTAAGTAACATTTTATATTACAGCATTTAAATTTTCACTGTTTTAAAAATTAAATTACTGTGCAAAAAGCAATCTATGCTATGAGTTAAGATATTTAAGGCAAGGCAAAAAGCCTGTGAAACATATCTGTTGATATTCCTTAGTCTAGTTAGTACTGCTTTCAGACACTGTTCCAATGCCAAAATCATCGTCAAAGTTGATTTGCTGTCTCCCCAATAGGTATTTCTAGGGAAATCATCTTTCAGAAGAAAATCAATAACTAATAAACAACACCAAATGTATAAAAACTACTAGGAAAAAAATAAAAAAATAAAAGGGAAAATCATATTGAGTTACCATACGCTTCTTCATTCTACATTCTACATTCTACATTCTTCCAGTGAATGTAGAAAGAGGGGTTTAGTTTGCAATATTACTGGGGTGGGGTGTGGGGGAGAGAACTAACCAACCAACCAAAACCCACAAGTAATATCTTTCTTTTACTCATCTTAGAGAGAAAAAAGAAGAACTCATCAGGATGACCGTGTTTTTGTTTGTTTGTTTGTTTGTTTGTTTGTTTCCACCTCATGGAATTCTGTAGTCTGTATTCCAAGAGATTTTTCATCTCCATGTTGTCTCTTGACGCAATGCTATGTAGTTTTTCATGCATGCTTTTTGAACATACACAAAAAAGTGTATGCATATCTATAGCAGCCACGGTTGCCGTGTGTTGGTATTTGCAAATTTCTAAACAAATAGTCTTAAATATGGCCAAAAGCAGAAAAGAGGACACAAAAGAGGGAAGGATGAAGTCAGTAGTCTTTGTAGATGACATTTGGTACAAGCATACATGTATATATGCTCTTTACATAATTCTGACACTCAAAATGTAAAAGAATTATTTGAAGTGGACTTAATTCCAAAATAGTTAGTAATCAAAGTATACTTTTCAGAAATTTATTTTAGAGCCTAATTAACACTCTGGTAAAATATGGATTAATAACATGTTTTTAATATCTTTGAATGAAGTTTGAATAACTTTTGATTTGAATAACTGTGTAGTGGCATTCATCTCTAAAGAAGTATAAGGCTTCCTGACACCAGAGGTAGTTGTGATGAAGCTGGTTGTACAAAGTTGTTATTTATTGATTATAGCAACATTAACAACATTCTCTACACAAAGAATGAAAAATATGTCTACACAGTCTAGCTTAATTTCTTTATTTTGTATTTTACTGCAGTTTAAACAGAATGTCTTTAGATTTGTTCCAAATGATCCAAAGACAGAGCTGAACTCTCAAACCTAATAACACATTCACAGGGAGCAGCACACGTATGTACATCCACTTGAAACAAATAGCTATCAGCCAAATAACTGGATACTCAATATATTTTTGGAGCATTTTCAATGACACTTTTTGTTTGTTTGAATCAAAAAGTGAATACTTGACGGATTTTCATCTACTTAGCTTTTTTAATTGTTTGTCTATGGGTGTTAATATCTGCTAAAAAAAAATATGTCTAGCAGTTATTAGGCTGTAACAGTTTTTTCTTCCTATAGATAAAAACAAACAAAAAACAGATCATGCGGATAAATTTTTAAAAAATAAATAAATAAATCAAAGACTTTAAATATGAAAATTGATCTGCAAAGTTATTTGTCATAAACTTTAGACTGTGTGTATTTTCTTAATGTCAACAGACAGAATGTTCTGTCCCACTATTAGTAGTTATTATTATTATATAGGTATAGTCCCTAAATATATAAGTATAGTTATAGCATTGCTATAGTTACATTTTACATAGTTACATTTTATAGTTACATTTTACTTAGATAACTTACTTAGTTACTTTTACTTAGGTATGAAATAGTGGAAGTTGAAATTCAGATTTGTTTAATTATTTGAAGATTATTTAATATGTACTATCTAAAGACCAAAATCTTGCTACTGATGAAACCTATTTGTTCCGTAAGAGTTTTTTGTGATACTTCTTCCTCTCCTTTTTTCATTCAATGTAACTAGGAAGAGGGATCAAACTAAGTAATCATAGGAAACAGCCTCAGCATTAGATAATATCTTAAATACAAAAATAACTGATAACACTGGAATCATCCTTAGAAGGCTTTCAGGATCTGTAATTAATGTTTATGATCTAAGGATTTCATGAACATCTTTGAGAGGTTCAAATCTTTTCCCCAAATCATGAACGAAATGAGGGTATATTCAATTCAAATGCAATATGTTTAATTTATTTTATGTACACATACCAAAATATTTTTCTCTACCTTTATTATCAATGAAACATTATTTTCACAAAATGAAAATATTTGTACCTTAATAAACTCACTTACCAATCAAGAATACTTCAATGCAGACGACGAAATTTTCAGACTATAATAAACTACTTAACAATGCAAAGTATTTTATATAACCTTATGTTTTGATAACACTAACAGATTCACCAATTATAAGGGGAAGAGGCTATTGACATTTCTTTATTGACATTTATGCAGTGGGAAACGAAACACTAATTTCAAGCTCTTTTTACCAAATGTATAAATATATATGTGTACATTTACATATACACATATATATATACACTTGCTTTATTTGCAACTTGATTTATTGGGTTTGTTTAAAACAAAATAAGGAAAGTTGAGGAAATATGAGTGAAATACTACATCCAAAAAGTCAGAAACAGTGCTCAATGATGATTAAATGGTGTACCAACAGATAGAACTTCAGTGAATCCTCTTGGAGCAATATATTTTGTTGGACTATCCTGTTTCTTCCTTTATAGCCAGTCTTTATAACTGTATAATCAATAAAATGAAATGTAATTTGTGAAAACATTCATAGTACACTTAAGGTTTGTTTGCCTGTTTTTAAATTAGTAGTACTTTATTCACTACTCACTGGTTATTCTTCATTTTCTCATGTATAAGTATCTCCTATCGCCCAGTCAGAAAACAGATGCAGTAACGTGATAAGAAATATTGCCCCATTTACTTATGTAGTTTTGTTTGTTTTGTTTTTCTATCTCTTCTCTATTGCATTTAATATTTCCTGTCAATAAAAAATAAATCACTACCATCTATAAGTAGAAAAATATTTTTTTCTCCTCTAAGCAGGGGAGAAAATTTGGAACATAGTGTATAATTGTATAAAAAGCAAATATCAGAATCATTTAGTGAAAATATTTGTGAAAAGGTTTATTTATAAGTATGATATTAGTCACATTTTTAACACATTCCATGCATTGCATCTTCTTTACAAACTTTTGACTGTATGATATAAGTGATTCTTTGACTTTAATAATAAACATATAAAGAAGTATCTTATAAGTAATCATTAAGATGAAAGTTTCCTCTTTAAAATTTAATTGAATTTTAGCCAAGATGAACATCTGTGAGGGATACCTGTGGAAGGTTTGAGTAAATTCAAAAGTCACTTTATTTACATTCATACTATTTAAAAAAAAAAAAAAAAAAAGGCATATTTGCATACTTTGTTGGTAAAATACTGTTTAAACAGTATTTAGTACACTGTGAACTTCATTGACGCAAATGTTTTCTTTAGTCATGTTCTCAGTCTTTTGTTTTTTTGGTTTTGGTATCTGAAATTTTGAAAACAATTTACACACCCTTCTACTCCTTCACAAATCATAATAATTTAAATTTATTTTCCACAGCAGAGCAGGCAAATAAATTTAAACATTTATATTTTAGGAACCTGAACCCAGCAACTGATTTCCATAACTGCCATGTTTGGCATATTTATCTTATGTGTCATCTCTACTAGTCACATGAAAGAACCCATCTTTTTAAGACATTTCTGACTATTGCTTGATCATATTTTGGATATCTCTCTGAAGATAACGTGTTAAGTTTACCAGGTCAAAAACTACCTTTGTGTAAAAACATTAGAGACTTTTAAACTGTTTTTTTTTTTTTTTCAGTCAAGATGTTGAATAAAATAAATTGTAAATAAGCCAGTTATATGATGTAATTTCATAGCCTTTATCAGAAGCAGTCAACAAACTCCTAATAACTCCCATTTTTCACACAATGACATGTCTTCACATCTAAACAAAACTAATGGGCAGTGGAAACATTCATCCCCAGATCAGTTTTTAAATTAATAATGTCATTAGATAAAAAATGATGAAATGCAAAGTCCATAAATACCATTTATGAAATTAATGGAGAGTTCTGTATTTACTTCATTTTGCTAATCATCCTGGCTCCTGAAAGATATTATTTCTCTTTTATGGTACTTATACAGCATAATTTACATCTGATTCTGATCATAAATATGCAGGCCAGTCCTATATAATTGTCCCACTTTGTTGCTTGTCATGCTTCACCTAAATTTTCCATAAATACATCTAACAATAATTTCAGTTTATTTAAATGATTTTATTATTTTTTTTTTTTTTTGGTATATGTAAAATAATCCATAGGGCTCATGTATAGAGAAAAAATGTATTCAACCATTATCCATCCACCCAAAAAATTTCAGAGCTTCAGAAAGTAGGTCATACAATAATAGTGGCATTGAACTTTTCAACTGGGAGTAATTAGGTTTTATTTCCAGTGCTCAGTGACCTACCCTGAAAAATAAGATAGTACAATAGTTCAGTTTTATTTTTCATAATTTAGTGGCTTGCTTTATTATTTTTTCTACTGTATATTTCTTAAGAATCCATGATTATTATCTATCCAGAAAACAACAGCTGACAGCTGTGTAAGATACTTCTGCTGTTTAATATGTCATAAAGAATCCGTTGCAGTCAATGATGATATCATTAGAGAACAAGGATACTGTCTATTATTTCGGAACCAAATAATTCAACCTTAAATCATTTCAACTGCAGTGTCATTTGCAGGGAATGTGAAAGCAGGAGAGTTACCGTGTATGAAACAGGCTTTGCAGTAGTACTTACAGCATAGAGGACATTTGAAGCACACTTGCTTGTATATTCCCTCTAGGGTGCTTTGGAAAGCTTTTATTTTATTTAAGGGCTGCTTCTTAATGCAAAAAGACATAATAAAATGCATCTGTATCTGTTATCTCAGATAACAAGACACATTTTCCATTTTGGGACTGGGGTGTCCTGAGAGCTGTTAGACACAATTCAGAGTACTGTGTGTGCAACATGAACTTATTCCCTCCAGTGAATTTTAATTTTTTATTTGTTACTAATGTCATTACAACAAGAAATCTCCCCCTCATCTTTGGTCAATTTCTTGTCTTATGTATAGGTGTATGGGGTGGCTGGCTGCATTGTGTCAACCTGTATAGTAAACAAGAAGCATAAATTGACAGGATGAGACAGATACAAAATAACACTAGAAGGTATGCATAAAGCTTCCACAGTCAAGACACCATGATCATTCCAAGGCAGACAGTTGCTCCAGCTTTTATGTAGTTGTGAAACAGGAACAGGAAGTCTGCAGTGCCTCCATTCCATTACATGGAGCATACAAATGTCAAGTTTTTAATACAGTCACACTCACAGGGAGTGTTTTCTATGCATTTATACTATGAATGAATATCCGTTAAACATATAGAGGGTGTCAACCATAGTAGTAGATGTGCCCTGGAGAGGTGCAGAGTATCAGGTACCCAAGAACTACTGAAGATTTTCTTTGTTTTGAAATTCATAACACAGGAGAGTTTATCAATGTCAGAGTTAAGTCTTGACCATTCTATCTCCAGCATCATTATTAGTTTTTTCCACTGACTCCAACAGGATCTTTCATAAAGACTACCACGTAGTTTTCCATGTATGTGTCATATCTTTATTTTATTTTATTTTATTTTATTTTATTTATTTTATTTTATTTTATTTTATTTTATTTTATTTTATTTTATTTTATTTTATTTTATTTTATTTTATTTTATTTTATTTTATTTTATTTGTTCTGCTTTGTTTTGTTTTGTTTTGTCTTATTTTATTTTATTTTAATGAGAAATGGGATGAAATGCTACATTTATGTCTATATAATTTGGGATGGTTTGGGTTTCTGGGTTTCTGAGACATGAGGTTTATTCAAACTTAGAATTACCTAAATACTCCTATATTTGTTTGATTAAGAGCCCAGTTTGAAAAATCAGAAAGGCTATGCCAATTGATTGCTGATATAAACATAGATAAAAATGGATTACATATAGTATCTTCATGTTCTGACAATATTTGCAGCTAAGCAGCCCAGATATCATGATGTATAAACAGTAGCAGTTCATTACCATCTCAGCAATAACCTTCAACAGATCAGTGTCTTTATTCAGTAGATTAAGGTTTTGTGTTCTTTTCCAGGATTCCAGTCAGTGGCAGCTGACTGATAATGTTCCTGTGGATACCTCTTCTCTCAGTTTTGTGATGGATTAAGTGTACTTTTTCAATTAGCACAGTGACTGCGGAATAAATAAATAAATAAATAAATAAATAAATAAATAAATAAATGTTTATTTTTATAAATATATATATATATTTAGGTTAAAAATCTCCATGTCTCTTCTTGAGGTCTAGGTCATCAAGTTTTTCTAAATATAACTTCTGTGATATTTAAATGTGCAGAAAAATAAAGGAGATATTACTGCTATATTACACTAAGCAAGAAGTGTAATATATTACACTAAGGAGAGAAGAAAGTTTATTACTATAGATAAATACCAAGATAAATATATAGTTCCTATCAAAGATCACTTAAGAACTCATAAGAGCTTTGAACCAGTAGGATAGTTCTTTTCCTTACAGTTCTAATTCAGTACATTCAGTATATGTGTATTTAAGTTTATTCTCATTATTTTCATTCAGCGGAGTACTAAAGAACATTATTAAGTACTTTGTTGAATAAAGGTCTATAAGAATATATATCAAATAATATTTGGAAAGATCTTACTTCTTCAAATGAAGGGTATACTTGTTGTTAATTTCAATTCTGAATAAAATATAAAATTAGCTCTGTAACAGAATTTGTCTATGAGCTCCAGAACAAACTGTTATAGGCTTTCTGTTTGAACAGAAACCAAAACAGATAACATTTTGCAAAAGAGAATTCTTTTTGGTTTTAAGCACGTGCCAAATCTAGATTTTACTATGTGGAACAGCAGTACACAAAGTACATAATATTTTATTTCTCACTTGGAGTATTATAGCAAGGATGGTGCATCCACAAAAGTCTGAGATAAAAGCCTGAGAAAATTCAGAGGTGTTAGAAATAGACTGGATTAAAGCATGCCTCAAATTTAAACAAACAAAAATATATTTTGAACTTTAAAAATTATATGAAATCCTCCCCATCCCTGATGCATCTGATGATTTAAATTTCAAAGAGATTAGATAGAGATTTTACACTACAGTAAGCATTTTTTTTGCACTTACTTTTAAATATGGACATTTTTTTCTGCTAAATTTACCACAGTTTACATTATTCAGTAGCAATTATAAAGGTAAGGAAAGAAGCAAGAGTCCATAACACTTTCTGAACATGCTTTTCAGAGAAGTAAAGTTTTAAGTTTGAATGTATTTTAAAAGCATGTGTTAATCACATAGTACAGACACCAAGAGGAGAATTATCTGTGCAGCTTGTACCTTACTGATATGAATAAATAGCCTTTGGACTTTGAGCTGGGTAAAACAGAATTTCACACCACAAAAGAAGCTGTCAGTCTAAATGCATATCAATTCTAAAACATATCATTAACTACATGACAACCTTCAAATTTTGGCTGAATTTTGCAGCTACGGTGTGAATACCGTTTACCTATATGAAGCACTGACTCGTGTCAGCAGGACTAAATATCAGGTATGATATGAAAGGAAAAAGAAAAAAAGCACCATCATACAAGTTTTGCTAATTATACGTGAGAAAGTAGTTTTCTAAATACAGATTTCACTGAGCTAAGCATGTCGGAAAGGAAAGGAAAGGAAAGGAAAGGAAAGGAAAGGAAAGGAAAGGAAAGGAAAGGAAAGGAAAGGAAAGGAAAGGAAAGGAAAGGAAAGGAAAGGAAAGGAAAGGAAAGGAAAGGAAAGGAAAGGAAAGGAAAGGAAAGGAAAGGAAAGGAAAGGAAAGGAAGGGAAAGGAAAGGAAGGGAAAGGAAAGGAAGGGAAAGGAAAGGAAGGGAAAGGAAAGGAAGGGAAAGGAAAGGAAAGGAAAGGAAAGGAAAGGAAAGGAAAGGAAAGGAAAGGAAAGGAAAGGAAAGGAAAGGAAAGGAAAGGAAAGGAAAGGAAAGGAAAGGAAAGGAAAGGAAAGGAAAGGAAAGGAAAGGAAAGGAAAGGAAAGGAAAGGAAAGGAAAGGAAAGGAAAGGAAAGGAAAGGAAAGGAAAACAGAAAAGAAAAGAAAAGAAGAGAAAAGAAAAGAAAAGAAAAGAAAAGAAAAGAAAAGAAAAGAAAAGAAAAGAAAAGAAAAGAAAAGAAAAGAAAAGAAAAGAAAAGAAAAGAAAAGGAAAGAAAAGAAAAGGAAAACAGAAAAGAAAAGAAAAGGAAAGGAAAACGAAAAGAAAAGAAAAGAAAAGAAAAGAAAAGAAAAGAAAAGAAAAGAAAAGAAAAGAAAAGAAAAGAAAAGAAAAGAAAAGAAAAGAAAAGAAAAGAAAAGAAAAGAAAAGAAAAGAAAAGAAAACACAAAACAGATTTTAGAGGAACTGTTTTATAAAAGACATGGTCTGTGGTTCAAACTCCAGTCACATCATTTCAGTCAGTCCTGCTGATATTAAGTATTTGCCATAAGTATATCTAACAGTTATTAGCACAAATTAACATATAATCACTGTGTTTCTAGCCATGTAGTCAGAGAAATGTGTGCCACTTACTGAAAACACACTTTAAAATTCATCATTCCTAAGCAGTCTGTTCAAAAGACATGAGTGAAAGACATAGAGTCATTTCTCAATCAGCAATTTCTTTTTAGCAATAAAATCCTTTTCTGAGCTGGAGCTGGAAGGGAGGGCTTGTCATTTTCAGCAAAAGAGAGCACTGTAAGGGATCAGGATGCACTTAGGAAGCATGCTGACCTTCTGAATATCATTCAGAAAGATAGTTAACTGCACCTCCCAACATTTTGATTTTGGTGTTTCACAGATACTTTTCTGCTTTGTCAAGCTACAGCAGATTTGCATCAAATAATATTTACTCTGATCTTTGTGGTTTGTCTCAGACAAAATCCTTTCTAATTCTATAGAGTTTGAGTCTGTTCTGGCTACTGCTGTTCTAAAGGTTTAGGTTTTGTTTGGATATTTTTCATTATATATATATATATGTTTTAATTCTTTCAGAACTGAAGTAGTGTATGAAAAGTATTTAAGTGGATAATGTCTGTGTCCAGGCTATCCACTCACGTAACTGTTGACTTTATGAAAGGGATAAGGAAATGGGTACTTAGTCTGCCATTGGCATAAAGTGAACTTTATCTGCCCTTTAAAAAAAAAAAATAAATTCTATTTTTATCTACATAAAACAAACAAACAACGTAAAAATCATATAGATTTTTATCACGCAACAGAAACTTGGAATAGGTCAACCATCCACCAACAGTAGAACAAAAAAACAAAAAGTATAGACTACCTCTTTCTGAGCATGACACTGGTGGTGACCCTCTATCCCTCACATTAGCTGAGAAGGAACAGAATACAGTATTGTACACGACAAGTAGGCGTGCAACAGACAGTATATACAGAATAGCATTTGTCTGTTTGTTGTTGTTGTTGTTCTGTTTTGTTTTTCACATTTGTGAAAACACATCCAAAAGTCCAGTCACACTGTCACCTGTCAAAAAGCATTTGCATCAGTGTTAATAGATACCACATTGTTGACACGACAGTATTGCATATATTATTTTTTGAATCACATAATATAAAATAACCCAGAGCTTGAAATCACTAGGGGATTTTGTCATTATTTGCAGCTGAATGTTTTAAGTTAGTCATTCAGACTTTTAAAGTTTCAAAGCAAAGCTTTATACTGAAATAGTTAATTGTAGTAACACAATTAAAGTAATCAAAGAGAATTCAAGTATCCACATGCAAGTAACCAAAGAGAATGAGTATTTAAAAATATGATTTAGAAACTTATCTGAGATCCTGTGACTTGATTCATTTTCACCTTTTTGGAGTCTTGAGACATTTTGCCAATGCTAAACGACTAATCACAAGTTATCATGAATATTTCAACTCTCCCATTCAAAGAGATTCTTAGTAACTTTTCATTTTAGATACATTATCAGGAAATGTAGTGGTCACAAATTATCAGTGATAGAAGGAGATGGCAATGTGATTTTCAAGTTGCTGCATATCTGAATACTGATTTCCCTAGAGAAAATTGAGCATATTAAATGTACTTTAAATATATATGTAAAATACATGACATCCTACTCTAATTCCTCTGAGTTGCTAAAACATTTATCTTAATCATGTTATAATTTGTTTCTACTGCAGTGTTGTAGAGTTAATGTTAAAAAAAAAAAAAAAAAGAAACCCTAAATCTAATTGATATTAATTTAGTTTCATGATAAAAGAAATAAATGTAATGCAAAATTGGAACAAAATAGGGTTGCTCAAAGCCTAAAATTTCTTAAAAAGAAAGCTCTGATGTGAAGAAGGTACCTGACAAAAGCAAACACAAGGTAGATCCTTAAAGGAGATCTTATTTGCTGAAAGTCAAAATATCAATTTCTACCATTCAGTTGCAGAGCCAAGACCACTAAATGCCTCCTAACAGTGAACTAAATGCTGACAGTCAAAGGTTCATAGAGAACTAACACTAGCAGCAAGCTAGCCAAGAACATCAATGTTTTTTGAAATCCTACATTTCCTGTGTAATGATGCATGGAATGGCAGTCATCTCAAGGGAGTAATTTATCCTAAACATTCCATTTTTGCTAAAATAGAAAATTATGAGTGACTGACATACTATTCTATGACATATCTATTTTTATTTTTTATAGCATGTTGTTAGTTGAGTTTGTTGTTGCTTGTTTGTTTGTTTTTGTGCACACAGTTTCAACTCAAGCCCTGCTCAAGCCTTACTGGCTGTTTCTCAGGTCAAGTACCACTCCCAGCTATTGGTGTTTGTACACAAAACCTCTATTTTTCTTTAGGGGGTTCAAAATAAGTTGCATTCTAAGCTGGCAGGAACCACAGAAAATTAGTGATAAGCCATCAGCTTAGAGTTACCAACTATGGCTAAAGAGGAAGGAGAATATTGTTACTGGATGGATTTTTGTGTTTCAGCTTTTCTCCATGGGTGATGTTAGGGAGCTTAACATGCATAACAAATAGATACATAAAAAAGATACATAACAAAACTGATGTCAGACATATTTATGTGGCAGTCAGGTAGGATGGTAGGTTTGGGAGTAAGACAGGCTAATAGAGTAGCCTATCAAGTAGCAAGTAGTCATAATGAGAATCCAAAGTTGATGTGTGCCAAAATTTTACGCCCTAAAAGTGTATTACTGTAGTGTTGTAATGATAACCTTTGCTATAAAGTTGATACATGAAACTATCAGGAATACTGGTCCAATTTCTAGCTTTCTCATTTTGGATTGAGATTTTTCCCACTGCTATGGATCAATGGTAATTTAAAGTACGATGAAGGGATCCTTAAAAAAAAGTCCATCATTAATTCATTTTTTCTAACTTAATGAGCTGTCCCATATAATAAAATTTGTGTGTCCTCTAAAATGTAGTTGTGCTAAAAAATTAATAAATTGCAATAAAACAACAATTAAGGAAAAAAAAATCAAATGCTTAAGGTTTACAGAATCACAAATTTAACCATCTTGGACATTTAAGCACATAAAGGCAATGTCTGGTAAAAACTCAGTCATATCAGGTTGCAGTTTCTGCTCACTAGATGGGAATTTTCTAGTCTACTGAACCAAAGCTTTACACTTTCATTAGCTCACATTCTCTGTCATGACACCAGTGCCCTCTCATCAGATTGAAAGCTGAGCTGAGTGGTGCCGACAGAGAGAGGCAGATAAAAGGAAACTGATGAAAGTGCTAAATGTTTGCCTTCTGGGTAAAAGCTCCATGTGGCTTTGCTGACCACTGATTTACTTTGCCCTGTTCCAAGAAGATGGGAGTGTGTCTTGCCTTAAATGTTTATACATTAGCAGCTTCAAATTCAACAAAATATATTTTTTAGTTTGCAGAAAGTACATTTTTTCCTGAGCTTGAAAGATGACAAACATTTTGATTTCTTTCATAGCAATTACCCAAGACTGTGATTTCACAAGATAAAAGATGGAAAACATCAGCATCCAGCAGAATTTTTAAGATCTGCACCACATTTACACAAATATCATTGCTGAAGTTTACAAGAACAGCTTAATTTCTCTACAAAGGAGAAATTTTGATCAGGTCACATGGCAGAAATTTATTTTAGTGTAGGATGAAATTATAACCTATCCCTGTTTCTGAAATTTGATTCAGACTCAGAACTGACCTGAACGGATTCAAGCTGAACTGAAAAAAAAATCTGTTGGTCTCAAATATTTAAATAACTGCTTCCATTTGAATACTAACACAACAGTCAAAGGGTCAAAATATAATCTGCTCTAGTCTGATCTGAAAAAACAGATCCACAAATGAAATACTTATTTCATCTACAGACACTTATTAGAAATCTCCGAATAACCCATTTCTTGTTAAAGTAAAAGCTTCATTTGGACACACAGATATAACAAACATCCTAGTACAATCATACTATGTAGACATTTGAGTGGTGGCTAGCTATGTAAATCTGAAAACCAAAATTATACTGATTCATCTAAAAATATTAAAAATTGCCAAATATAAAACTCAGCAAGACTATCAGAATTGTTCTTTCTGGCAATTGCTGTACAAACAAAAACAAAGCAAACAAAAATGACTAAGTGGTATTTTGACATGACAAATCTCTATATAATATATACAATAAATATAATATAAATATATATTATAAATAATATTGCTAAAATATTTTAACAAAATTTACAAACAAATAAAAGTTTTTTTTTTTTTTTCAATAAGTCAATATTTACTGACTGCCTGATTATCAAGTTTAGGGCAATTTCTCATTTTCAGAATAATACATATATTATGTATGAAAGGCAGAATTATTAACACATAATACACAGTGGTAAAGGGTATTTGCCTTTTTTTTTTTTTTAATTCTATATTACACATAGCTGCTAATAGTCAAACAGAAGTCAAACAAGAATATATAAGGACAAAAATTCAATCTCAAAAACTAGTTTTAGCTTTAAAGTCTATTAGAGATGTGTTATGATTCACAGCTGAAACCTATCAGGCTAGCAGAGTTTTGAAAATAATTTCACACACCAAGACTTGAGAGTTATTTCTCAGCTGGAGACTGGTATGACACAGTCTTGGGGTAAGGAAAACTTTCATTCTCCAGTCCCAAATTTTTCCTTTGCCAACTGTTACATATGTACAAAGATGCCATTCCCAAAATTGACATTTTAATATATAGTTCATACAAAAAAAATCAAGTTTTAATAAAGAATTGTACCAAATTAAATTACTGCTACATAACTGGTATTTTATGATTATGTGCACAGTTTTATATGCAGAAGTGTGACATCAATATCTATACAAACTAAACAAACCACTGCAATAATCACAATGAAGCTGTTTTTCTACAGATTTCCTGTAGTCCCTTGTTCAGCTTGCAAGATACCTCAGTTCTTAGTATATAGATTGCCAATCCTCTAAAATGTGAAAATACAATTTATATACACCACAAAGAAAAAGTTATATCATAGAAAATATCTGCATGTTATCATTTCAAGTGTTACTGAAGTGTTTTGTTGGTGGTGTTTTTGTTTTGTTTTGTTTTGTTTTTCCATTCTATTACTTATAGAATAGGATATAAGAGGTAATTCAGGTAATATAGCTATTTCCAAAAGATGACAAACTCATCTAAGACAGCATGTCTATAATGCAAAAAGTGTTAATGTAGTTTCTCTCTGCTTCTGAAAGCCTATTCTTAATGATCTTCTTTACCTGACGAGATGAAATTAAATTGTAATTTTTTTCTGCTTAGACAATCTAAATATATTTCTAAGATTGTGCCTTGTTTCATATTGCTATGAATGCTATTTCATTGACTTTTCTTTATTAATTTCCTTTTAGAGTGACGATATTTAGATTTTTTCATTTTTGCATTATGAAAATATAGAATATTGACACAGTATAAGGTCAGGTGCATCTTATTAATACTGTGATGTATCTACTCAAATTCTGGACCTTGAATTACTTTGAGTGTAACTAATTGTAGAAGAGACAAATAAACCATAAACTCTGTAATAGAAATGTAAAGAAAGATCATTTCTGAATGGCAGAAAATGCCTTTTTTTCCTGAGTTAGAAAAACGGGAAGGAAAAAAAAAAAATCAATCAAGACTGCAATTTTACAAGATAAAAGATGGAAACATCTTTTCCAAACATCTTATCATTGAATGAAAAGAAAATGGTCTTATTCTGCCATTAGTATGTTATATACCATAATCAGATTGACAGTGACACAGTGACTCTTTATATTCCTATTATGTTTTTTTTGTTGTTTGTTTGTTTGTTTGTTTGTTTTTTCCTGTTTAAACAGAACAAAGAATAGCAAAAGCAGCCTTAAGAATTAGTATCCAAATCCTTCCACTGCTCAGGTGATTTTTTAAAATGCTTCTGATTAAAAATATTTATGAGACTGGACAGGATTTGCCCAGATTTAGCTATGTGTAGTTTTACTAAACATTTTACCTACTGGTGTCTTTAGGCTTCCTCACCCATTGAGCTTTTTAACTGGCAAACACTCATCTGGTTTACAATCTGTTGAAATGGCTTTGTTCTATATTTGAATTTGAAGTTTGAAAGGAATAATACTGCTCCTTCTATACTGCAACAATCATTGCTCTCCGTACATTTAGCCCAGAGATTTATTTGTTTGTCTCTTTGCCTTCAACTCAAGTGTCTGGAAATGGAAGGTTAGACAGCAGAAGGTGGAAAGTGAAGTGATGTAGACCGAACACCTAGCAAGCATTTCACTTAGAACCTGGGGATAAAAATAAATAAATTTAATTTAATTGAATTTAATTTAATTAAACAAATCCTCCCACATTTTTTGGTAAAAAAAAAAAAAAGGTAAATATTTCTGTTTCTACATGAGTTTCAACATCATACTCATCTGCTCTTTTCCAAAATTCACAATAAATCTGGGACCCATATTTCACTGAGGTGCAGCCATCTTGAAAATACTGTAGCACAGAGATGTCAATAAAATGAATATGAGACATTGAATTTACTCTGTTTTTATGTGAAAATGTTCTGTAAACAAATCTATTTCAGAAGATACATTTTGTGGAGGAAAAATTTAAATTCTTTTATATTTTTATGCTTTCTGCAGAGGGTAAAATCTAAGAGGGTTGGGGGGAGGGAAGAGAAAGGAAAGGGGAGACAATGAATGCTCTAAATGTTCTAATTTTCCAAACTTGATGTAATTAATACGGATTGTCAAGTTTGGATCAAATGTTTATACACGTTGTGCCTCAGTACTTCCAGTGTTTCAAGTATATCTGTCAAGCACAACAAATGCAGACTACAGCACAGTTGGTGGCATTGGGAGGCAGACACGAATTTTTCTACTAGAAAGAAGCCAATGCCTTTACCTCATTTATCTGAGATGTCACCATTTCTAATAGTAATTTGGTTTATTTGACAGCTGCAGACATCTTTTAAATAAGCAAATTCTTTGAATTTGTTGATTTGCAATATTTTTAATGTATTTTTTTGTTTTCCTTTTTAAATTATTTTTAAAGGCTTTTATATTAAACTGAGGGAATAGAATATTCATGCTGCTAAGTATAGATGTTCATTTATAAAAGAAAGTATCTATAAATATGTACAGTACCTTTAATGTTAAAATAAAATTATTGGTGGAATGGTGCTATACTAGCCCTAGGGTGTATGTGATTGCTACAGAAACAAATTCAGAATTTAATTAACTCTGAAGTCCTCCTCTAAACGGGGCTTATGTGTCTGTGTAAAGTTCAAGGCAGCCAGCCTGAATCTATAGAAGAAAACTGCTTGGAGGTGCTGATGTCTTAGAGAAGCAAAACTGCCCTATCTGAAGCAGACAGACTGTACCACATGGCTACATGTACTAAATTAAGAAGTGGGGAAGTTCATCCAAAGTGCACAGATTAAAATTTTCAATAGGCCTAAAAATGACTCTAAGGCATGAATGAGCCTGTCACTTTTTCTCTGCCTCTTCAGCAAATGATGGATTCACTCTATGCCCATAATATAACCTGTGAGATATGCCTGGCTTCATTGGTTATTCTTCATTCTCAGTCATGCTGAAGTAGAGGTTGTGGTTAAACAAATCTGCTTTTATGGAGCAAAGCATTGTGAAACAGAGCTGATTACAGCCTGACACATTGAATTAGGCTGCAATGTAAAGCACTGCCGACAATTTCATTGTTTCAGGGTCTGGTCCCTCTGCCTGAGCTTTTCTGTCTCTCAAGTCACATATGTTTCTCTTTTCCCTTTGTTTTAGGGTGGTGTTTTATTTTTTGTTTGTTTGTTTTTTTCCTTTAACTTTTAAATTTTTCTTTAAATCTATTTACTATTTGTAACTGAGTCCATCCATAGCAGAATATCATTTATAGGATTCAGAAGAGTTTTGGTGACAAATACATTAAAGGAAGAGAATCATATTTTTGTCTATCATAACTTTCAAAGACAAATTCCAACTTTTGCATTGTAAAAGCAAATGACATAATTTAAGCACTTTGAATTTTAATTAAAAAAAAAAAAAAGTTAGAAGTTAGTGTACCAGCTAATTAAGGTAACTGAGTGGCAATATTTACTAGACTGAATAAAGAATTAAGACCCAGAAAATACTGAGTTCCAAGACCTCATGGTGCTGCATCTCTGTTCTTGCTCTGGAGACACAAGAAGTGCTTAATCTTTCCATTTAGTTGTCAGTCATTTATGTCATTGGTCTTGATGGCAGACGGCAATGAGCTCATTGGTCTGTTTCTTGTGTTTGAATATGCTAGCTACATTATTTCAACATTATTTCCGTTCTTGCACTGTGAAAAGAATCAACTAAGAATATCTGCTGAGAACAATAACTTTCCTACCATACACTGTTTATTATTATAAGAAATATAACCCATTTTCTATAACTCCATTCACCTTAGAAATCCCAGTTGTTGATTATGTGATTAATTTTTTTTTTTTCACCAAATTGTTTTCCATCTGAAACCCTTTCATTCCTGATAAGCTTTGTTTCAGATGAGAAGTCCAGGACTGCTCAGTCTCCAAGATGAGAGAATAGCATGGTAATGTTTCAGGCACCGAGTCACTGTAAGATTCATCTAAGAAACAAAATCTATTTCTCTGAGCTGCCATGTTTAATTGATACTGGTACTCTAGTTAGCTAGCTTAAAACAAACTTGCATGTATCAATAATATATTGCAAACATCATTCTTGTAGTGTGGGTATACCCATAGACCTACAGTTTAATACTTCAGAAAACATTTTCCTTTAGTTCTATACATCCCATGGTTTATTGATGTCCATATTCACTACAATGCATTGTGATAATAATTTTATGGAGTTATCCATAGGCATTCAGAGATTTGAAATCCTTCTATCCATTGCTACATTATATATACAGAGAACCTATGGATAAATGAGTTCAGATGTTCATCCAATTATCTCTGTTCATTACTTGTTCATGTATGTTACATAAATTTTAATTTCCTCTACTACCTGCATAGGATATTCTCCCCAACCCTAAAAGTTGCTGAAAATTCTGAATAAATTATCATAGGCTGGTCCAAAATAATGAATGGGGGGGGCGGGGAGGGGAGGAGGAGGGGAGAGGTCTTAGATTTCTAGAAATGTTTACTAAGCTTTTTAGTCCAATACATTTGAAAGAATTGCAGAATTGATCCAGTGCAAGGCTAGTTGTTCATATAAGCAGGTCAAAACTTCCTGCACTGTTCAAGTACTATTTTTCAATTCTCAGCCCAGTTACCCCATGGAAGAAGCTGCCTTTGTGTTTTCATTGCAGTGTAGGCAGTGAAGGTGAGAAGTACTCCAAAAAAAAAGAGAAAATGCAGGTCTGATGCACACTAGAGCTTGTGCTGTTGGTGGCAGTCTCTAGCACAATGGCACTGAGTGGAGTGGATATGTATGTGCTGGTCACTTATTGACATTTCTACTATTAAGCTGAGTCTGGCTCAGCTCAAATTCAAAAATCTGTGTATAAACACATCAGCCAGTCTTAAATACCGGTGACTATGAAAACAGATTCAACACCTTTTTTATCTGGAATAAAGCAAGGTTTTTTTTTTACAGGGAAGTTGAAAACAGCATAAAGCATGGAGAGATTAGCATTTATACCAGAGTAATAAGGCACAGATATAAGATCAATTAAATCAAGTCCATCTATTCAATAAATACAAATGCAATTATACAGTTGTGAAACTTTTATTTTTTATTTTTCTCTTTTTTTTTTTTTTCTTCTCTTTATTTTTTTTTCCATTGTTTTTCTCTCCTCTGTCTCAATGGTATCTTATTATTCTACACTTTGTTTTCTCTTGTCATTTATTTGGTATATCTATTTTTTATGAGGCCTAACTTACCAATTCAAACTGCTGATTCTTGGCTTGGCAGTGATATCTTGTTGGCAGCACGAAAAATATATATTATTGAAAGACAGACTGAAGTCAATTTGTTCAAAGTGTCTCATCAAGCAAAGAAAACTACTTACATCACTCTAATATAGTTTCAGCTGTAGTGAATTTTGCCAGTAAAATAAATAAATAAATAAATATTTTTCAAGTACACTTGTATTGCTTCTCTCTAGAGGCAAGAGAGCAGTCAAAGAATACCTCCACAGGGAAAACACTCAGTTCACCTCTTGAAAGAATTGCCTTTCATAAAGAAATGTCACAGTAGGCTGATTCCTAATGTTTGTATCAAATAGTAGCATATCTTACTAACTAACAAAAAAAATAAAAATCCAACAAGCTTAAGATTTTCACTGCTATCAGTTACTTGAAAGACCTGTTTGTTTATTTTTTTATTATTTTTTTTTTGCTTTTGTTTTGCTTTTTAATTTCAAGAGCTTATTTTTACAAAAGTACAGATAGATAACACAAGAGACTGGTGTTCTTTCTGCAAAAATGTGTACAGTAGATGAATGATGCAAGTTTTTACATACTACAAAGTTAATACTTTAAAAATGTTCTAGCTTTTCTATAATTATAGTTTTTATATATTAAATATACAGTTCTCACTAAAGTCTATGCACAGGGAAAAGGTTTTAGCCTTTTGAATTATGAGATTTTGTCTTCTATCTGAAACATACCTACCAGTTTTTGCATCATAAACCTCTCTGCTGATTAGAAACACTGAATTTCATTTGCTAAGAAACAGCTTTAATCTGGACTGCTCTGGCTCATTCTGTTAGAAATGAAGTAGGACTATGCTTTGTGTATATCTCTTATACCAAGGTTTAGGAAAATGTCAAAGCAAATTCTCTTCACATGGATGAGTATTCTTTATAACAAGCAAGTGAAGAGAAAACATTATTCTGAAAAAGAGTCCAAAATATTTTCATTTACTTTGTTCAATGGATCCTTTTTTATAAACATCTATTTTAATACATAAAATAAATTAGCCATCAGCTACAAATGCAGCTCCTACAGTTTTAATGCATATATGTGCAACTGACAGGATAATTGGATAAATAATTTTTAACAGGAGCATTATATGTTGCAGTACTGTGTAGCAGTTTCATTATGCTGTAACAATGCAGGTGATCAGAGAGCCAGAATAAATACTAAACTTCAAAATAAACACAAAAATGAAGGTCACGTCCATGGTTTCATAATGTTGACCAATAATGTGAACTTTAAGCAACTTGGAAGTACACAGAACATTTTGAATTCTTTTGTTTCTACCTTGTGTTACTTAAATGAGATCGGTAAGATGTTTTTCACTGACCTTTATTGGAGCAGGATCAGGCTCCAATAAAAGTGCTATGGTAGAAAGCAGTTCTTAGTGTTGTTATTACTTTATTTCAACATCAATGCATTTAAAAACTTCAGGGAGAAGTGGGGAAAGGAAAAAGGGAAAGTTTATCCTTGAACTGCTAGTTTAAAATCACGTTCTCATATGTTAAATATATTTATACCCTGGTTCCCATGTGTGCATATTTTCAATTTCAACAGTAAATATTTATACAAATCTTTTAAATAATTTAGTAACGTGAACCGTATCTATTCCTGATACTATATTCATGCAATCAAATTCAGTGCAATCTTTTTACCTTCAATCTGCTTTATAGTAACCCATTGTGAGGACAATTAAATAGCATTCCACCTTTGCCAGTTACACATTTCTTATACTCATTATCATTAATAGCTTAACAGTCTCCAAACTGTTACCTTAATCTTTTTTATGTCGATGAGATATTCTCCAATTGACTACATTTTACATTCATTGTATCTATTACAAATCTCTGTATTTCAAATTATATCCAATTGACATAAGAAATAATTGCAATGTTACATTTAATTGAATGGAACATGTTGAACAGGTTTCTTTTATTTTTCCTTTAGATGACATTTCTATTGGACGCACTATGCTTCTAGATATATACAAACATACAGATTTACTGTAATGCATCCTCATAAAAAGATTTAATGATTATGTTGGATTCTTCAGATGAGATTTATATTGTTCATTGTTTAGAACCATATTCTTCCTATATTAAGTAAGCTGAAAAGGTACTTGGTGCCATTTCAATCATTTACTTATTTGCACTGAATTTATACAATTATAATTTATATATATATATTTTTTATATGATGCCACACAAAAGAATTATACCTTACACACTGATTTGATTGAAAAGTGAGAATAAGCTAAGAAGCCTTCAAAAAGCTAAGTCTGTAGGAAATATATTCTTTGTTATGCACTGGATACATATAAAAAAAAAACAAAACAAAACACAAAAAAAAACAAACAAACATCACAGACATTATTTCTAGTGTGAGAAAGCATGGAAGGAAGCACAGATGTCTGAAGACATTTAGAAAGATTGAAAGATCCATTTCATCTCAAGAAAAACAAGAAAAGAACAAATAGGAATTTGTTTTTCGAGCTTCCTAAGATCATTCACTTCCCGCACACACTTAGTTGAATAGAATCATGACATTTTATTATCTCATGTAAATTTGCTGTAAATGAATAGCAAAGAATATTTGCAATTATTTCTGCACAGCCTCCTTCTGACTGAGCTTAAGGCTGATGATGAAGATGAGTCTTCATAGCTAAAGGCAAGATCGCAGCTCATCAGAGGTTCAAGTGGTGATGAACAAGCCCTCTAGCCCTCTAAGGGTCACTTATTAAGAACAGCAAAAGCTACCTGACATAGGTATATAGCATACCTGACATAGGCTATACCTATGATACCTGTCTAAATTTCTTTCCAAATTCTATTCACTCTAGTTTATTCACAAACTTACAAAATTGTGATTGTGGCATGTAAAAAGCCTTGGGGAGATAGGTACATACCTTAGTGTTATTCAGAAATGTATTTATCTGATGGTGAAGGAATCACAGGAAATGAGAAAAAAACAATGTGAGCTGGTAAGAAACTCAAGGAACTGCCCAATAAATCTTTTTCTTTCCTTGTTTCTTTCTCTCTTTCTTTCTCTTCATTCCTGAATATATTATTTTTTCTTTTTAATGTTAATCAATTAAACTATGGGTCAATGGGTCTTTTAAAGTTTATGAGTTTCTTCATAGCATATTCTGTTAAATTTTAACAGTTTTCTGTGAATGTTTTGCTATCTAATTAAATAGCATCATAAAATCAGTACTTAAAGTTATTAAAAACAACAATGTACGTGCTGACATTTTACCAAATTAATGTAATATCATAAAATAAACAGGTACATCAAACAAGTTATTAATATAGCTTTTCTTCCATCAATATCTAGAAGGGATTTCTGTCTTTTTTTGTTCTTTTTTAATATAATTTTAATTCAAATATTCTATAACTTTAAGGTAAACTAATATTAATGTAATATATTAAAGTTACAAATTCATTTTCAGAAACTCTAAATATATCTAAAGTATTGGGTAAAAATAGTTTATATTTTGAAGACCTAGCTTTGTATACAAATAGAACCTTCATTTCTTGTAGGATTATTAAAGAAAAGATGGTATGAACTGATTTTAAAATGGAAATTAAAATATGAAATACTAATTAACAGAGAGAGAAAAAAAGAAGATTAATGGCAAGATCTGTACAAACTATGTTTTCCTGTACATTAAACAAGATTCTCTTCTCTCTCCTCCCTTTTCATTATTATTATTACTACTTTTTACCAGTTCATCTCCAGGTCAAATCAAGTTCATTTATGTCCAGCAGATTATTCCAGTTAAAAAGAAAGGCAGAGATTAAAGAATATAGCAAAATACTTTCCAATCTGCCATGGATGCAGTATTTAATATAAAGTCAGGTGACATGAATACAGCTAGGCCATGGTAGCTAACCTAGAGACCTCCGGGTGTTGAGTTGGAAGAGATGAAGTCTGATTTTGACTTCATAGTATAAACAGAATGTCATCCACCCATCAAAATTCCACCCACAGTGAACCCCTGGCACAGTTAATGATTATAATCTTCACATTTAATCATGGGAACACAGTGACAGGCAAACAAAGGTTAGCAAAACTGACAGTTCAGGCTGCTTGAATGGAAAGTGGGGACTTCATAAGTTTTATTTTAAAACGTGTATACTCTTCCAGCAACACCCTTCAGCATTACATGAGAAGGGTGCACAAAGCCTGGCTGCTTGCAGAAATTGGCAGTGTGCATAATTAACCTTTAAACTGCAGAAAGACTGGAAACTTTGATGCTTTCTTTAAAACAGTTGCTATGCCAATACTACTTTCAAGGTTAAATTAAGCTAAGGGCACTTAAAGGGTAAAGGAAGAAATACAGCACTAACATGTCAAAGTGTCAGAAGAAAAAATGCCATTCTAGAAATGACATAGTTATCTTGTAAGGATATACTTTTTTGCTCAAGCTAAAGGACAGTGACAACTTACTGCGAACAACATTTGAAGATATATTTTTGTTCTTTATACAGTTTGTTGCTCATTAAATCATATGGGTCCTTTTTGGGGTCATTTAATTGTGATGTCTGGAAATTTAAAAAATTAAGAACAAATGCAAGTAATTGAAACTTCCTTGTATTAAAATATATATATTCTGTGGTCTTTCAGACATTTATAGAGGAAAAATAATCAGTTTTGGAACAGAATAATGAATCAAAGTGTAAAGTTTTTCCTTACAGAAAAAAATGAACCCATCAAATCCCTGTAACAACAACAACAACAACAACAACAACAACAACAACAACAACAACAACAAAAGAGACATTTACAATAGGAAATAAACAGTGACATAAACATAATATTAAAATTAAATATTTGAACAAATGGTCACTGGCTCTTTAGCATACTCTGAATTATTGTATTGTTTTTGATCCACTTCAAGGGGTACTACTTCATATGTACTATTAAAAAGAATTAACAATGAATTCAGACTAGGTTGATAATGTTTATGTACGTGAATATCATTGCCATTGCAAAATATTCACATGAATGTCTCCAGTCAAAATAAAGTATAAGAAGAATGAAGATTTACTCTCATGACATGTGAGGAAAACCACGTATCACATACTCCAAGTGGGTTCCAAGACAACAGGCACAGGCCAGAGCTACGGGTCTTACAGGTCACAGGGACTCCCTATCCTGCAAGACCCTTCTGCCTCATATGCCTTCTTTGCCATTTAGAGGGCAACATGTTGAAGGCTAACATTTCTTCTGCTTCCCAGCCAAACACACCAAGCAGGAAGGAAGTAGTACTAGATGCACATCTGTGGTACTGAGGACTGTGAAATGCTGAATGCCCAAAAGCTGCCAGAATAACAGGCAGGGCAGGAAAACAAACAAAAAATCAAAAAAAAAAAAAAAAATCAACAATAACCAGGAGTAAAACTGATGGCCAAGAAGGTCTCTTATGATGCTATATTTCTACTTAATTAAATATGTCAAGTCTAGTTCAAGATTCTATGTTTAATGATTCTAATATGCAGAAAAATGTGTGATTTGTCTTTTATAAGTTTAAACTATTAAATAAATGTAAAGATTAAATTATTTACTGACTGGCCATTTCACTATCTTGCAGTAAAAACTTTCTTAACTTTCATTTTCCTTTTTTTATTATTTAAGCTTTTTTATGTCTGGGAAGAAACTACTTCCAGAGTTTATACCCTCACAGTAGGACACAGCAACCTACATGACTGAAAGGGCATGCTTACGGGAAATGCATGGCAGTATAGAGGACAAATACATAAGCAGTGTTTCCTTGCATGCTGTTTCCAAGGTATTATGTTCTGAACAGAGTACAAAATATCTGATAATGATTGGATTTACATGTTGATTTTTTTTTTAATACAGATTAATGCCAAAGTAAAAATAAAACAACAACAAAAGCACTAATATATTTAAGTATCAAAATCTAAATATTAAAATTATTTTAATTAACATTAAAATATGAATTGCTCACAAAACATTTTCATACAGTTAAAGTACTATACTTGAAGTTGACTTGCAGATTAAAGTGTGATGAAATTTCTAGACATAAACGTGTAGTCCTCACAAGAACTGTTTATCATGGTTACCCTGAATGGTTTAAATTGCTTTGAGAAAGAGCTACCATCTTCCCTTCTGTATTGCAAGATAATTATTGGTCTCTCTTTCAAATCTTCGGCATCAACAGTAGTAGGTACCACTCCACTGACTCAAATGGTATATGCTTTATAATCATCACTAGCTTTGCTATCATAGATCCAAGTAACTGAGGCCTTGAATCTTGTCTGTCATTACTGTGACCTCCAAGAAAGGCAATTTATGAACTCACAACACTTTCGTTTTCACTAAACCACACACAATTATGGCTCTTTTTAGGGAGGCTTTTTGTCGTCGTACTGCTGAAACACAGATCCAACTGTTGAGCTGTTTACATACTCTTTAATCACTACTATTATGTCACTTAAAAAAAAAAAAAAAAAAAAAAAAAAAAGGAAAAGAAATAAAAAGTCACATTTCATTGTCTTTAGAACAGTAAGAAAACAAATAGCTATTTAAGAGGGAAATGAATAAACAAACAAACACAAAAAGATCCTAACTCCAAAACAGAAAGGCATAACAGACATGCTACAGGGAAATGTGTCAAACAGAAGATTTTCATCACCATCATTCTTCTGACAGACAGAGAAACCAGTTCAGAATAGTGAATTCTTTCTCCTTTGCACTCTAATAACTGAATGTTGTCTGAACTAAACACACCATGAAATGTATTGATTGTACTGTGAGAGATGTCTGACACAGGGAAAAACATTTGCTACAGCTGTGGTCTTGTCAGCTAGAACAGCAAAAGAGCAGTGGAGAAGAACAGCTACTTAAATTCATTCCAAAAAAAGATTTTAAATTCATTCTAAAAAAAGAGGACTAAACTATACCAGTGAACGGTATTCATTCCAATCTGGTTAACCCAAGTCTGTCTGCAAACTCCATCTTTATTCAAATTAAAAAATCTTTGGATAAATTCAGAATATAAAATGGATTACATTTTAAATCCTTAAAATACTGAGGACATATAGATAAATTAGGAATAGAATAACCAGAGTGGACTGTAAATCCAGGAAACAATGCCTGTTAATAAGGAGAGGAGAGGAGAGGAGAGGAGAGGAGAGGAGAGGAGAGGAGAGGAGAGGAGAGGAGAGGAGAGGAGAGGAGAGGAGAGGAGAGGAGAGGAGAGGAGAGGAGAGGAGAGGAGAGGAGAGGAGAGGAGAGGAGAGGAGAGGAGAGGAGAGGAGAGGAGAGGAGAGGAGAGGAGAGGAGAGGAGAGGAGAGGAGAGGAGAGGAGAGGAGAGGAGACGAGACGAGACGAGACGAGACGAGACGAGACGAGACGAGACGAGACGAGACGAGACGAGACGAGACGAGACGAGACGAGACGAGACAATGAAGATCATAGAATCATAGGTTCTAGGAAGCTAGGATGTGAAAATCATAGAATCATTGGTTGGAAGAGACCCTACTAGCAATGTCACCCATTGAAACATGTGCAACCTTTCCTTGAACATCCCCAGGGACAGTGACTCATCACCTCCCTGGGAAACCCATTCCAATGCCTGACCGTTCTTTCTAAGAAAAAATGTCTCCTAATTTCTAACCTAAACCTCCCCTGGTGCAACTTGAGGCAATTTCCTCTGGTTCTATCGCTAGTTATCTGTGAGAAGAGGCCAACCCCCAGGTCCCCACAACTTCCTTTCAGGTAGTTGTAGAGAGCAATCAGGTCTCCCCTGAGCCTCGTCTTTAGACTAGACAATCCCAGTTCCCTCAGCTGCTTCTCATAGGACATATGTTCCAGGCCCTTCACCAGCTTTGTAGCCCTTCTCTGGGAAACCTCTAGGGCCTTGATATCTGTCTTGTACTGAGGGGCCCAAAACTGAACACAGTGCTCAAGGTGCGGCCTCACCAGAGCAGAGTACAGCGGAATGATCACCTCCCTTGTCTTGATGGCTACAATATTGCTGATACAACCAGGATGCCATTAGCCTTCTTGGCCATCTGGGCACACTGCTGGCTCATGTTCAGGCAAGCATCGACCAACACCCACAGATCCTTTTCCTCTGCAGAGCTTTCCAGACACTCTGCCCCAAGCCTGTAGCGTTGCACAGGGTTGTTGTGGCCAAAGTACAGGACCCAGAACTTGTCTGTGTTGAACCTCATCCCATTGGCCTCTGCCCTTCGACCCATTCTATCTAGGTCTCTCTGCAGGGCCTTCCTACCCTCTGGTAGATTGACACTCCCCCCCCAACTTGGTGTCATCTGCAAACTTGCTGAGGGTGCACTCAATTCCCCCATCCAAATCATCATTAAAGATTTTAAAGAGGATGGGCCCAATACCAGCCACCGGGGAACACCACTGGTGACCAGTCGCCAGCTGGATTTCACCTCATTCACCACTACTTTGTGGGCCATGCTGTCTAGCTGTTTTTTAACTCAGCAAAGAGTGCACCTGTCCAAGCCATAGGCTGCCAGCTTCTCCAGGAGAATACTATGGGAGACTGTATTAAAGGCCTTAATGAAGTCTATGTAGAATACACAAACTGCTTTTCCCTCATCCACCACGTGGGTCACCCAGTCATAGAAGGAGATGAGGTTGGTCAGGCAGGACTTGCTTTACATGAACCCATGCTGACTGGGCCTGATCCCCCCGTGGTTCTTCATACACTGTGTGATTGCATTCAAGATGAAATGTTCCATCACCTTTCCTGGCACCGAGGTCAAGCTGACAGGCCTGTAGCTCCCCAGCTCTTCCTTACAACCCTTCTTACAGATGGCGGTCACACTAGCAAGTCTCCAGTTATCACCTTTCCAGATGACCATGACCACTGATAGATGATGGAAAGTGTCTTGGCAATCACCTCTGCCAGCTCCCTCAGCACCCTCAGGTGGATTCCATCTGGCCCCATGGACTTGTGACAGTCCAGGTGGAGCAGCAGGTTTCTTAACTGTTTTCACTGTGGGGGGTTTCTTCTGCTCCGTGACCCAGACTTCCAGGTCAGGAGGCTGAGTACCCCGAGGATAAGTGGTCTGGCTAGTAAAGACGGCATAAGAAGGCATTAAGAACCTCAGCCTTTTCTCTATCCTCAGTAATCATGTTCCCTCTGTGCCTAGTAAAAATGGAGATTCTCTTTGGACCTTCTTTTGCAATTAGTGTATTTATAAAAATATTTTTTGTTATCCTTACCCATAGTGGCCAGGTTGAGCTCGTACTGGGCTTAAGCCTTCCTGATTTTCTCTCTGCATATGCTGGCAACTTCCTTGTACTCTCCCTGAGTTACCTGTTCCTTCTTTCAGTGGACATAAACTAGTTTTTCTCCCAGACATACAGCACAAATTCCCTGTTCAGGCTCACGGGTCTTCTTCCCCACCGGGTCATCTTATGGCACACATGGACAGCCTGTTCCCACACCTTTAAGACTTCCTTCCTGAGGAGCATCCAGCCTTCCTCAACCCCTCTGCCCTTCAGGACTGGCTCTCAAGGGACCCTCCCTGCTAGCATCCTGAACAGTTCAAAGTCTGCCCTCTGGAAATCCAAGACAGCAGTTTTACTGATCATCCTCCTGACTTCACCAAGAATAGAAGAACTCTACCATTTCATGGTCACTCTGTTCAAGACAACTCCTGACTACCACATCTCCCAACAGTCCTTCTCTGTTCATGAACAGCAAGTCTAGTGGGGCACCCCCTCTGCTAGTCTCACTTACCAGCTGAGTCAGGAAGCTGTCTTCCATGCACTCCAGGAACCTTCTAAACTGCTTTCTCAGAGCTGAATTGTATTTCCAGCATATGTCCGGGAAGTTAAAGTCCCCCATAGGAACAAGCGCTGACAACTGAGCAGCTTCTACCAGCTGCTTATAGAATGTCTTTATCTATCTCTTCATCCTGATTTAGTGGTCTATAACAGACCCCCACCAGGATCTCTGCCTTGTTGGTCAACCCCCTGATCCTTATCCACAAGGACTCTACCTTTTCATTCCCAACCCCGATCTCAACAGCATTTGAAACACTCTATATTAGAGCCATGCCACCTCCCCAGTTGCCTGTCTCTTCTTAAGAGTTTGTAACTATCCATTGCAGCACGCCAGTCATGGAAGTGGTCCCATCACATTTCAGTAATGGTGACTAGGTCATAGTTTGCCTGCTGCACAGTGGTTTCCAGCTCCTCCTGTTTGTTGCGCATGCTGCATGCATTAGTGTAGATGCACTTGAGTCTTGCCATTGTCCTTTCCCTCAACCCTGGGACTTCTCCCCCAGGCTTATCTCTACTGTGCCTCATTTCCCCCTGTCCCTGTTCATACCTAGTTTAAAGCCCTCTTGATGAGCCCTGCCAGCTCCCAGGCTAGAATCTGTTTCCCCCTTTGAGACAGGGAGGATCCATCAGCAGCCATCAGGCCAGGTGCTGAGCAAACCTCCCTATGATTAAATAAATAAATAAATAATAAAAATCCCATGACTGCATGAGCCTCTCAGCCATGTATTAATCAGCTGGGCCTTCCAGGTGCACTCAGTATTCCTCCCTACCACTGAAGGGATAGAGGAAAACACCACCTGCGCACCCACTCCATTCATTAACTGCCGCAGTCCCATGAAGTCCCTTTTGATAGCCTTCAGTCTTGTCTCAGCAATTTCATTGTTTACAGCCTGAAAGTAAGGGGTAATAACTGGAGGGGTGAACAAGGTCAGGAAGTTTCCTTGTAATGTCCCTGACCCAGGCCCCAGGTAGGCAGCAGACTTCCCTACGGGAAGGGTCCAGCTGACATGTGGGGCCCTCTCTTCCCCTCAGAGGGGAGTCACCTACAACCATTACCCCTCTTGCCTTCTTGATGGAGGAAGTCTTGAGCCTTGGAGTCAACTTCCTTGCCCTTGACAGCATCCTATACGGACCTTTACCCACATCCTTACCACCCTGTCCCTCGAGCTCCAGGGCCTCGAGAAGGGCCTTGTAGGAAGGAGCCTTGTAGGAAGTAACACTGAACAACACTGAGCAGGGACCTGTTTCCATTCCTCTCCATTTCTTAGGTCCCTTCCCTCTGCCCGACAGCAACAGGGCAGGGAGTCCAACACTATTTGGGGTGTGTTACCCCCATGCCTTTCTCTCACACATGGCAGGGAGTGACTCCACCAGTCTCACTCCTGCTCACATTTCCTGACAATCCTTAATCTCTCCACCTCCTCCCTGAGCTATGCCACCAGGCTGATCAGATCCTCCACCTGCTCACATCTCATGCAGGCAGCGTCTCTATAACCCTCCATTGATAGCAACAGGCTCAGGCACTGCCTGCAGCTAGAGACCCGAACAGACGTATCTTCAGGCAGGCACTTGGTCTGGGTTGCCACAGATTTTTTGGCAAGTGCTTTAGCAAGCGCTTGCCACCATGGCTGGTATTCTTGTCTGGGAGGTAGCTGGTAGGTGAGCTGGTCTCCAAAGTGGGGAGGGATACTTCCTACTTGCCACACCCTACTCGCCCTCCCTGCATGCTCTGCAGCACAAACTGCTGTGCCACACCCTGACTGCTGTGCCACACCCTGTTTGCCTGCCCTGGTTGCTTGAGCTCCCCACAGGCCACCTTTGCATGATGGACGAGCTTCTGGCTCTTTCCACGCCTTGTCAGCTGCCCTCATGAGGGCTGCTGGGTCCCAGCAGCTCCCTCAAGTGGCCCTGATGCAGAAAAGTGCCTGCTTGCTGCATTCCCCCATGCCACTGCAGCATGCGACTGCTTTGGAATACATAGCTACTGACAATCACATACATCTGGGTGTAATACAGAATAATTATGTCATGAAGATATGACTTCAAGAAGTAACTTCAGACTTGCAGAAAATATTGGGAAGAAATCAAAACATTAAAATAGTGAGAAAGTCATAGGGTGAGTATATGAGCAAACAAGTCACTTGTTTGTATAATTAAGGAAGCATAGAAATAATTAACTAAGCTCTGCTGCTAGGAGGAATAAAAGCAAAAGCATTCTTCTCCTAGTGATAAACTTTTGTCCACCCATTTTCTAAAGCTAGCTGCTTTCTCCTTTCTTGTAAAAGTTGTAGAAAATAAGGAAAAGCTTTTTAAAGTTAATGAGCAGCGCCTCAAGAGATTTCAGAATTTCTCAGATCCTGGATATCGAGAAAGTCCTTAGGAAACATCATCTGATAGAGAGAATGGTACTCCAGAATGGTACTTCAGAGCTGTGAGACTTTGAGGCAAGATTTACCTGACCTTTGGGACAATGACACTAAGATACTGTAGACCTGTGTGAGAAACTCTTCTGGAAATGTGAAGCTCTCAAAGATAATATTCTCCTAAATTCTAAACAATTAAAATATTTTTGAAAGCAATTCCTCATGCACGTTTTTGTTGAGATGGTGAAAACACTGTGACCCTAACACAGAAATAAATAAATAAATAAATAAATAAATAAATAAATAAATAGGTCTGTCTGTCTATTCATATTCATTATCAAAAATGTTTTTTTTTGTTTGTTTGTTTTTTCCTGCTGGTAGACATAGACTGCAGCATACAGAGATAAATATGAGGTAAATTTTGCTTCTATTTGGAAAAATACATTTTTAAGGTCAACATCGAGGCCACATGGTAAACTGAATTCAAACTCCTACAAGGGAGATCTTTAGTAAACTAGATGCTCTGAATCTCTGCAGCAGATTTGTCCCAGTAACTGTAAAATGCTAGGAAGTCAGGATAGAAGAAACAAACAAACAAACAAACAAACAAACAAAAAATAATTAAATAAAGAGTAAGGAAAAACATTTTCATAGCATGCATTTAAATAAGCAAAGAACCTTGGAATTTCAGGGGGTTGTTTTACCTAATATGGTTTCTCAATGTTTTCCTCAATCAACTTGAAAATATTTTTATTTTTATTTATTTTTTAATAATTTTAAAGGTTGCTTGGAACACTTAAAGGCAGCAGAATGTGGTTTAATCCATAGTTTAAGTTTCATGAGCAAAATACAAATTAATGGAATTTATTATCTGCAGCTTTGACTGCAGAGTATCAGCAGATGAGCCCTGAGACTGTTCAATACCTATTTTAAATTCTGTGATAAATTAATCTGAATAATATGTATGTTTTCCTCTGTGTAAACCAAAAACAAGCAAACAAAAATTCACCAAAACAAAACCAAAAACAAAAAACCCACAGAAAAAATCCTTATGAATTCAAATTTTAATTTGATCAGGAGTCAGATTTATTCAAATTATTATATGTTATTATATTTCACAGAATCACAGAATTGTCTAGGTTGGAAGAGACCTCAAGATCATTGAGTCCAACCTCTAACCTAACACTAACAAGTCCTCCGCTAAACCATATTGCTAAGTTCAACATCTAAACATCTTTTAATGACCTCCAGGGATGGTGACTCCACCTCTTCCCCAGGCAGCCCATTCCAGTGCCTCACAACCCTCTCAGTAAATAAGTTCTTCCTAATATCCAACCTAAACCTCCCCTGGCACAACTTTAGCCCATTCCCCCTCGTCCTGTCACCAGGCACATGGGAGAATAGACCAACCCCCACCTTGCTACAGCCTCCTTTAATGTACTTAGAAAGAGCGATAAGGTCACCCCTGAGCCTCCTTTTCTCCAGGCTGAACAAACCCAGCTCCCTCAGCCGCTCCTCGTAGGACTTGTTCTCCAGGCCCCTCACCAGCTACGTCGCCCTTCTCTGGACTCTTTCGAGCACCTCGATATCCTTCTTGTAGTGAGGGGCCCAAAACTGAACACAGTACTCAAGGTGCGGCCTCACCAGAGCCGAGTCATTTCCCTAGCCCTGCTGGCCACACTGCTTCTTATACAAGCCCGGATGCTGTTGGTCTTCTTGGCCACCTGAGCACACTGCTGGCTCATATTCAGCCAACTATCCACCAATACTCCCAGGTCCTTCTCTGCCAGGCAGCTTTATTTATTCAAAATATTATTAAATACTTTGATTTATTCACACCAGTGAATAAATCTGTTAACATAGTTATGTTATACCTAGGTAAAGAGTATTTTCCTTCTTCTCCTTCTCCTTCTCCTTCTCCTTCTCCTTCTCCTTCTCCTTCTCCTTCTCCTTCTCCTTTTTCCAGCTGTACTTACCATGCGTAGTACTTTATATAACTTTCTATAGATATAAATTGGATCAACATACCTTCTCAATTCTTCCTCCTTCTAACTTGTGTATAATACTGCAGATTTCTCCATGAATAACCTTGGCATTTAATTCTAAAATGCACTGTAATGCTTTTTAAAGTTTATTCATTTTGTGAACCTCTTAAGTGGCTGACTTAAAATTGTTCTTTTAATAATAATAATAATAATAATAATAAAATAAATGGATTTGCATTAGTTAGGAAACCCTCTGTCACATCTAGAAGTCCAGGCAAGGCAGAAGAGATCACAGATGGAGAGGAAAGAAAAATACAAATAATCAAGAGTCCATAATTTATCCTTCTTATGCAAAGGGTGCCTTCCTTTTAAGAAGAATCTATTCAAAAGTTTAAGAGGTCATCTAATATATGATGTACAAATTTCCTCATCCGCTTGTTACCACTTTAAGAAGAAAATATGTTAACTCTGACATCTTTTTGACCAAAATCTATGCCTGTAGAAAATCAATCTTTACATGAATACAAAATCTTCCCCACTAAGCTAATCTAGAAAATAAGTAAGCTGTTTTATTAATTTCTATGTGGCAATATCACTTTTTCCACACACTTTTACATACAAAATAGAAAATACAAGGTCAACCAGTAAATCTATGATATCTTCCTGAAGATGCTGGGGTCACAGGGACAAAAAACGTTGTAGTTTGTTCAAATAGGCAAAATATTATGACAGTTTCTGCCTATATCTAGCTATATACAACTAAATGCTCTATAAGTTTATGGAAAGTTAAGAAAAAAGATTAATGAGAGAAATTAATCTACAAATCCTCACCTTCAGAAAATCTGTCTATAAAGACTTTAGAAGATTAAATCTCTACATGACCTATGTGAAAAAGAAAATCCTTGTTGATGATGTTTTAAAAATGCCAAATTATCTCTATGTTGCTTTCATAAATGATTTTGTATTCCAATTCTTCATTAAAATTTAGGTTCAAAATGATGAATTTATTTCCATTTACTGAAATTCCATAATCACTGAAATTCTCCAATAACAACAACAAAATAAAGTGTAATCCCTGAAATAAACATTTTCAAAACTTTTTGAGAGCTTTCAAATGGTAAAGTGTAAATCAAAATTCTACACAATGATGACATATTCTTTTATATATATATATATATGTATTTCTTTCAATTATTTTCAAAACAATTTTGGAGTTTTTTTTAAATTATTTTTTTTTCCAAAAAAAAAGACCACCAGTCATCTTAAAGGAAAAAAAAATAATGCAGAAATATAGTTATATATACTTGTTTTAATGTTTAATTTGTATTGGTTACCCACTAACCAATTTTCAAGATCAGAGTAAAAGTCTGACCACTTTCATCTTCACAATTTTTAAGGACTTATGAACAATGTCTCCTTCAAACTCTGTCTACTGTTTCATCTTTCACAATTTAAGAAGAAAGATTTCACAAGATAGGAAAAATATACACCCAAGTGCAATAAAACAACAGATCTATATCCCTACTCTGTCACTTACCCCAGGGAGGATAGGATGTAAAAGAGGAGAGAGATGTTGCTGAACTTTTACTCAATACCACAACTATACATGTATAACTCAGTTGAAGCTGTAATTTTTAACACAAGACTGAAAATAATAAATTATGACCCACTATGAAGGATAGAATGGCTGTTCTTAAATTGTCCAGCCCAAGGCAATAAAGATCTCATTATGCCGGGAAATAAAGGCTAGGCACTTATTGCATCATTGCCTTGTTACCATTTGGATCTCTATGAAACAGGCAATAATTATTTCGATCTGCAACATTCAATGTCATGAGTTATGGTGAAAAAAAAAAAAAAAAAAAAAGAAGAGGAAAAGGAGTTTTTAAGTTATGCTTGGTTTTGTTTGCAGCACAAAGGAGACAAAGAGAATATTATTCTTTCTTACGGAGACCTTGCCCTTTACATTGTGAAAACCCATAGCAAAGATGTTTAGAAAAGTAATGGAAAATAATAGGAATATAATTGGAATGCTGACATTTTAACCAGATGCTAAACTAGCTTTTACCTCTAAACTTCTTTTTAGTGTGAAAACAATAATAACATTCTTTTTGATCTATATTGATGATATAGGAAGGAACAAAATATTCAGAAACCTACAGCTCCAAAGCTACCTTCAGGCTGTACCTGAGAAGTAGAGAAATAATATATCTGAAGTACAGATCAGTGTGAGAACCATGACAAACACTGTTTTGTCATTTTCAGCTATGACATTTACCTTGGGAAGATTTAAAGTAAAAGTTTTCCCTACTTTTTTTCTGTCTTCAAAATTAATAGAAATACTTAACACCTTCCCAGCAGTATGGTTCATAAAATCAGCTTTTACTTATGTGAAGTTTTGTAGAAATTTTAATTACTATTAAACATATGGTTAGAGCTTGATGATGTGAGATGATGTGACAAATTCGCTATTACTGATAATATTAATACTTATTCTTTCATCTGAAACCAAACTAGATGCATGGACAATTATAAAATATTTTACCCATGGATCTTATATGCTTTCACAAAAATGAAAATTTTTGTGAAAATTTCACAGTCAAAAAAAATAGACTTGAAGTGTGTTACAATCACAACAGAACAAAAAGATTAAAACCCATCTGAGACAGACAAGGTGAAAAGAGCAGGAAATGATGTAACAATATCACAACCATATGTATGGAAACAGCTAAGACTCAGGATTAGAAAGATCATTTTTCCAGCAGTCAGTAGCAATTGCAATAAACATAGTCTTCTACAATTAGGGAAAGATGATAGAATAAATTTATCCACAATTAAAAGCATGCAGGCTGGCAGAGGCAATTATAATAATACATATACAGTCGATATATTCACTAATTAAAAAGGCAATATTGAAAATGGATGTATTGGGAAATAACAGAGAAAAGCATCCTATTCAAATATAAATCAGTATTTGAGATATAATTCTTTGGAAGACTCCCCAGTTGACAGCAATAGCTTAGAAATTATGTTGTATATTATATATAAACCACCCTCTGAGTGAAAACTTGTGCAGCACCGGTAAACTCAGTCCCAGTTCAGAGGAACATAAATAGTTTGGCTTAATTCCAAAAATATGGAGATTTTCCTCTTATTGAGCATCTGTACAATTCTCATCAGGAATTTCCACTCTGGGGCATTCTAAGAGCACAAGAGACAGATTTTCTGATCTGAATAATTATTCCTTGATAAGCTAAATAGTATCTTGTGGTAGCATTTGCCTGATGTAGATTAGCAAATGACAATGATAACAATACTATGCTATTACAGTAGTTGCTCAAAGTCATAGTCAAATTAAATCACACAAAAAAACCTCAGGCTGGATTTTTTTTTTTTTTTTGAAGTCACTGAACTGCATTAATATTTATTATAACTAGATTAATGGATCTCAGAAATGTATAGGCATTACAAAAATTGTTTTTAGTCTTGTTGATATCAAGATCAAGAGAAACTGAAGGAAGGTGCACAAAACAAAACAAAACAAACAAAACAAAAAACTTTCACCAGTATTTGCAATCATTCTTCAAGAAATGCAAAGTATATGGCATCAGATAGACTTCTGAATATAGACTTGTGATTGTATTTCAGTAACATGACTCTTTAATATATTTGTCCTAGGAAGGAAGTTTAGAAACACCAGATTTGTTATTTGCTGTCCACTGGTGAACCGTGGTTTCATTTCAACTTTCCAAGTTTCCAAGCTTCAGCCTATTCAGGGAAATACTTAAAATATTTGAATCCCACATGCAATTGCAAGCAGTTTTAAATTAATGATTACATGAGGTCATGAAGGGAAAGTAAACTATAGTGCCCCACTAGACAATAAGAGAGAAGTAGTAAATGTAACTCCCAAAGAGAAGGATGAAAGGCAGCAGGAGATCATGCTAAGGTATAGAAATATGATATACTTAAATCTCAACTTCCAGACAATTTGTTCCACTGCTTTACTCTGCTGTATCACCTAAGGAAATGATAGTTCTAATGCAGAAGAATTGTAATAACTAAAAAGAGCTAGTACACACCATGGAGAAGAGGAAAAGAGCAGGATATTTCACAGGAGTATCTTGAATACTATCTGCACTCTGAACAGTATTAAAACAGCAAAGTCTTGCTCTCCTTTACTATATGTCACTGCATGGGTTACCAGAAGCTTAACTTTTTTGAAATTATAAGAATTAGACCTATGGATAAAGTTACATACAAACTCTGGTCTCTTGAGAAAGCATTAAATAATTTAGGAAAATCTGTGTAAAGCTTAATACTAATCAGAGAAACATGTATACTATGACAGCATAATTTTCAGATCTTGGCATGTTCTGCTGTCAGAAGGGAAGAGCATGCTGAGCAAAATGTATAGGATAGATCAGATTCTCCAGCAAATTCTGGTGGATCTGTAAAACAGTGAATCTGTGATACTTCTACATCTGTGCATTTCCAAGACTGTATTCTGACTTGCTTCACACTCTATGATCAGTAGAGCCAGGACTCAACTGTTTGATTTAATCTTTGATCTGCCAGCATGACTGGTGATTGGGATGACAGAATGAGCGAAGAAATGATGAAGTGCAAAGGAAATCTGCTAAACACTCACTTTAGTTGCAGATACATTCCTTATCCCAAGCATATAGCCAGATGTATAAGTCCTATTATTTAGTCAGGAAAACAAATATTAACTTGACTCATGAGTAATGCAAATTTTTAAATTAACTCTTTAGATAGCTTCCTGATTTCTATGGGACTCCTTAGAATAAGCTAACTATAAATAGACCTGTCAGGGACAGAACTGTCTTTTGGCATTCTTTAAGTACTTTATCTTTCCCACAGTGTCTGTGAACATGACCAATTTATGTCTGAAATGCTCCTCTGTTTCTGATACTTCTCAGATGTCTTTATCAAATGTTCGTTAACAAAAATGTAGCTATTTGGGTGAACAGCCATGGGTGTAGTAGAAGTTAGTAAAATCTACAAAAATGGATTTCAGTATGAACAAGAAAATGTTTATTAACTGGTAAATGCGTGGAAATAATGTGGGAGACATTTTCAACTGGTGTAAATCATATTTCTTCCGCATGTCTGAGTGGAATCATGCTTATTAACATGTGACAATCTGGTCTGATTTTTTTTTTTCTTTTGCATATTCTCTTTTTAAAATTGTAAACTATTATATATAATATATGAACTTCTGTAAAGAGACAGGTTAAATATTTCTTTAGCCTAAAATAGTGTCTCCTGCAGTACTGAATTAATGATGATCAAGAAAACAAAACAAAACAATAAAAACCAAACCAAAACAAAACAAACAAAACAACAACAACAACAACAAAAAAAAAAAACAAACAACAACAAAAAAGAAGCAAAACCAGACAAAAATATTGACGTACTTTTTTAGTTTCTAGAAGTAAAAGGCTTAGGGATTCCCTCATCTGTGTTTCAATATATATAAATATATGTTTTAGCTTAATTTAGCTTAAGTTGCTTTTCTGAAAGATTCCTATTATATATTTTCAATCATTGCTGAGTATTTATATTATATTTTCAGAGATTATAGTGATTAAAAATTGTTTTCTTGAATAACAGCATTTTAATTCTATGAAGCTCTTATTCCTTCCTTGCATTTATGTTTTTTTTTGTTTGTTTGTTTTGTTTAGTTTAATTTCACTTCTCATTTTAATCACCAAGCCACTCTAACTAAACCATTCCACAAGTTTTCAGTCACGTTCAAGTGTGATTATCCTAAATACATGTAATTTCCTAACCTCATGAAATTTCTCATTTCTACTGTCTGTTCCCCATACCCAACCCCTACCCTGCACAGCCACACTGTGTGTCTTTGTACACCAGGAACAGGATTTTCAGAACAGTTATCTTCTCTGTGGGCACCAAAGTAACAGTTCAAGCATTCAGAGGCACTCAGAACTTAGAAACTCCACTATTCCTCTGAAGAACATGTTTTTTAATAGATTCGGCAGCCAACAAGCTGAACTGCTGAGAACATTAAATTTGATGCTCAAATAAGGTCTGAGCTTTTTAGAAGTCCTAGCTGAACAAGTCATAAATCATCAATTGCTCACTAACTCCTTTGTTCCTCCACTCTACAAGCACTGCTATTCTTTCCATTTCTGGTGTCATTCCTCCATAACAAATATATATCATTATTATTAATAGCAATAATAAAAATATATTAATAAATATTTATAATGATAATAAATATATTATTATTATTATTAATAAATTCTTATAAGAAAGAAAGAAAGAAAGAAAGAAAGAAAGAAAGAAAGAAAGAAAGAAAGAAAGAAAGAAAGAAAGAAAGAAAGAAAGAAAGAAAGAATCCAGCAAGAACTTCCCCACTGCAATATACTCTGTGAGCATCTCTATTCCCTTTGCTCACCAGGAATGTAACAATAAACACAAAAAGTTGGGGGGGAGAAGGGGAAGTAGAAGTAAACAGACAACTTTCAGTGTAAATCTTTTCTGCTTCGTTTTCATACAAAGAATGCTTCTAATGTTTCTAAAGATATTGATATGACTTAACTTAGCAAATCAGTAAACAGAGGGAGTTAAAGGGAGAATTGAAAAATGTCATAAAAAAAAAGAAAAAAAAAAAGCATCACTGAAAGACCAAACTATGCACAATGAAAAGTATGGATGTTCAGAAAGTGTTATATGAAAAAAAATAATACATTTTTTTGGGGTAAAAGGTCCAGTTTTGAAATGAAATAAAGGTATGCATTATGTTATTGTAGTATAAACATGCTCACTTGCATCTCTCCGGGTAAGTGGCAGAACACAGCCTGCTTTTTCCATGAAACATATGTTATAGTTCTCATCAGCAACACCCCGCATGAGCATCACAGTGCAGTTGCCAAGGAATAATCAATTGAAATTAGACATGTACTCTGAATACTGGAATTGTGCCTGGCACACATTGACTTCCACCAGGGAAGAATCTGCTGCAGGTTTGGAGCTCTGCTTTATTACTTTCTGCACAAAACATAGTGGTAGCTATTTGTAATGCTTATTAAGTCTGTGGTGAGATTTTCAAAAATATTTTGCAAGTTTAAATCATTGAAAAGGCCATTTTTATTATTATTATTATTTTTTTTTTTTTTTTTTACAACCTGAATAGTTAGCAGTCATTGCAATTACAAAGAAGCAGTGGTTTCTGTTCTAGATTGTAATCTTAGACATTCTCCCTTTTTACCTGCAATTGGTTGCATAGGTGCAGGTATTTTTTTTTGCTCAGAGACCCATAGATTTGGAGGATGCCAAGTAACATCCAGATTTACCTGAAGTGGTTGTAGCATTCATTCATTTAGATCTCGAGTTTCACTGTTACTGGTGTTTGTCTGTGGCTTATGCATCACAACTTTGTTGTCTCTAATTGTGAAAAACAGTGCCCACCAGTGCTCAGGGAAAATATTATGGTAGATGTGTCTAGCTGGATCCTCCCCTTGGAGCTCTCCTTCCCTCCTTCTTCTTGTCCCAGATTGTCATATTCAGTATTGAATTTAATAAATGCTGATGAATCTGTCTTCTCTTAATTCAATAATCTAGACTTTTTTGGAAACATTTGGTCTCCAAAATGTGCTATTGGTAACCTAGTCTACATATTGTGTAGCATAAATGTTTGTTTTAACCATGTCCTTGTGACGTAATTAACTATGGCCTTTACTATTTCAGAAGTAGTAAATTATTGCTTTCTTCCACCCTTCTCCCAAGTCTTCTCAATTTCATATCACTGAGCCCCTCACTCTCTTTTTTTCTGTGTAAATTTGGCCACTATAGGAAACAGATGACCATGTATATACACTGCATATTTAAAAGACTTTCCAAGTAATGTTTACCAAATGGCTAAATGCTTATTGTTTTCATATAACTTAAAAATGAACAAAATATTTTTAATAAAAACTTGGTAATAATGCAGGGTTCTGGTAACTTAAGGTGTGCACTTATCTAATTGCAGAACTGGTTCCTGTAACATTATTTATCATGTAAGCAGCCATTCACCAGTTACAGACCTACTATCCCACTTAGACAGAACTACAAGCCTCCTTTTCGCAAAGCAAATATTTTGAAAGTGAAACCCACTTGACTAAATTAAGAAGACATATTTAGCAAACTATCTTAATTATTAATCAGTTTGCAGTTGTGAAGGCTTTACCCACTTGTGCCTACTCTGTGTAATAAACATTTATTAAGCTTTTCTTTTTTGTATCATGAATACTGCTAATCTGCTTTTGAATTGCTTAGAGAAAATCACATACAACGTTTTGCTCCAAATGACATTAATTGCAAATTCTCGATCTGGAGATTTTTTATTTTTTATTATTTTCCCCAATAAAACATTCTGAATTCCTGTGTTAACTTGTTTTGTTTATCAGACTATAAATTTAAGATAAGACTTTTCAAATCACATCTTTGAAATCACTTGCTTATTTAAGTAGATGTATATGTAACATAATAAAATATAAGCATATTATTGTGATTTTGATAATTTGTATATTATATATATAACCAAGAAGTAATATATGCTATAAAGTAACAGCAAATGCATGAAGTACATATTGTGTTTATTTAGTGAACATCTGAAGCAATTAATAGATATATACAGTAACAATGAATAATTTAGATCTGATCTTTTTCTGTTTACAATTTATCAGGAAATGGATTTCAGATTTTACAAATAAATTCATTATTCAAAGAAGTCTGGAAAGCTTGAAAGGAATAACGTATATTCCCATCAGCTCCTATCCATTTTCACTCAATACGCAGACATATTAGTTAAGCAGTTTTCAGTCTGGCTTGATTTAAAATATTTATTTTTAAAATTAATACTATGCATTCAGTAAGATATATGAAATACAATAAGATATATGAAATACACTAAACATTTCAGGGGCTTAACAATCAAAATACATTCTATTCAAAATATTTTGGGCAAGAACATTGTTGGTAATGTTTTTTAACTTTCTCTTTTTCTCCATTTTTTTTCTAATTGAGAAAATATAGAATTAAATTCATTTCTTAACTACGCCAACATAGGTTTTCAGTTCTCACCATGTCACTGAAGAGCCCCTAAAGATCTCCTACCCGCAGTGTGACTATGGGGCAAACTAGTGAGGACTACTCAGGCTGTAGTGTAGTATATCTCTATTATATCAATAAGATATTCCTATTAACAGCCAATGAAAATGTATCAATCCTTCATATTGAAAGTATTTTTGAAAAAATGTCATGCAAACATATTTGTCATATTGACAAATCTTATGAAATCATGACCGGAAATAAAATACTTTGTGTGAAATACACAGAAAATAAGTGAGAAGTTTTACCAGTACTCAGTTCACATTTGTCTTCAAGGGTAACAAATATCCCTGACTATGTACTTATAACATTTAACTACTGTACTGGGTCTGACTGGGATGTTAACTTTCCCTGCAGCAGCCCATACAGTGCTGTGCTCTGCACTTTTAACTAGAACAGCAGTGTTATCACACCAGTGTTGTGTCCACTGCTGAGCAGTGCTGGCACAGCATCAGGACTCTCTCTAACCCTCCTAAGGAGTGGGCAAAAAAGTGAGAAGAGAAACATCACCAGGGCAGCTGACCTAAACCAGCCAAAGGAATATTCCATACCATATGACATCACACTCAACAATAAAAGGTGGAAACAGGAAGAAGAGGGGAGGGGTGGGCTCTCGTTGTGAAAACATCAGTCCTCCTCCCGAACACCGGCTATGTGCGTTGAGGCCCTGCTTCAAGAACGTGGGAAGTAGAGAGTAATTTCTTTCCTCTGCACTTCCACATAGCCTGTATTTGTTTTGTTTGCTTGTTTGTTTGTTTGTTTTTCCTTTTTTTCCTTTCCCCCTCCCTTTTCCCCTCTTCCTTTTTTTCCCTTAGTTAAATTGTTTAGTTAATAATAATCTTTCCTTAATAATAATAATAATTGTTAGTATTATTTCCCTTTAATTAAATTATCCTTATCTCAACCTGTGAGTTGTTCTTTGCTTTACTTCTTCCCCTCCTTACATAAGGAGGAGGAGTGAGAGAGCGGTGGTGGTGTTTAGCTGCCTAGCACGGTAGAACCACCACGACTATATACTGTATGTTACAGTTCACACTAATAAGGTATCTATATTACTAAAAATCAATCCCTATTAATATAACATCCCTAATACAGAAATATTTCCTTTCATTTTAAGATTATCAAGGAGAACATAAGCAGTTATTAGAAACAAGTAACTTTAGGATCTATCTGTATCCATCAGGTCAGTCGCTGTTTGCAATGCTAAATTTCAGTGTTCAAAAAGTTCAGAAAGAATTCAAAAGCATTCCTCAAAAAAAAAAATATAATATAATATAATATAATATAATATAATATAATATAATATAATATAATATAATATAATATACATAATTATATATATATATATATATATATATATATATATAAAAATCAAAATCTGTGTGTATCTGACTATCAAGATCATGAAAAAGAGTTCAGGAGCAGTGCCTGGAAACCAGGGCTGTGTGGCTGGAGAAAAGGTCTGTAAGCGCAGTCTAACCATAGAAGCCTAAAATCTCCCAAGGCCAGAGACTGTCCATGTTACCAGCAAATACTGATGATGCCTCTGAGCAGACCATGGGCCCCAGCTCCTGCCTGTGGAGATAACAGAAGTCTGTTCATCTTGCTAAATATGACCATACAACAGCAGAGATCTTGTTGGCATCTGAAGGTCCTGAAACCAAAAACTGGAGTTCCATGCAACTGAATTTGCTCTCACTTGGGAATTTTCACTTCATGAAAATGCATACAAAACATACATTAAAGTACTTTTAAAGATAAAGGCAAAAGATATGAAATGTACATGTTGTTAGGTGTTTTGATGTTGTGCTGAAATAAAAGGCTATCTTTCTCCTAAGATTTTGGTTCTATGTAGCTGTAACATCAACACTGAGAGCAGAGTAACAGGAGTGTTTGAGAAGCTCTGCTGAGCTTCAGTTCCACTCTAAATCAACATTTAGTCTTCACCTTGTATCCTGAGACCTGAAGTGTCTCATGAATCATGGAAGCCTAAGAGAAACGCAGGGCACCCAGGAAAAAAAAAAAAAAAAAGTCTTTGTGGATCTTCTCATCTGTTATCACAAGCTCTGTTGGCTCTTGTTAGGAATATCCAGACAAGGAAATTATACCTTTATTCACACCCCAAACAGAGTCACTAAATTAACCAGTAAAATCCATCTTTGTGGTGGAATACTCTATGCCACTAGCTACATCACATGTTTGATGAAAATTTTATCTAAAAATAAACACTAAGCATACAGCATTTTTTACTCAGCCAGACAGAATGTAGTTATAAAGCAGAACTGATTCCCTTGTATAAAAGTGGATATCGATTACTTGATTAGACAAAACCTCAAAAACTACACGTCCTATTTTGAGAAGTTAGCCAACATGACATCTTGGCAATAAATGTTGTGCAACTAAATTGAACCTTTCAAAAGGGCATTCCTGGTCCAATACGGACAAGAAAATCTAAACCAAGACAGGGGAAGTCTTCTCATGTCCCTATATGCTTGGTTTCACACAACCACTTAAATCAATAAAATAAAATAAAATAAAATAAAATATGAAAAAAGTAGAAATTGTTGAGTTACTATGTCATTAGAAGCATAATCACATTAGGATTATTTCTCTATGAGGCTGGAAAAGAACAACAACAAAAAAATATGCAGCCATTCTCAGCTAGGGGAGTCACTGAAGTTTCTTTTGCATTTGTTTGAGCAGCATAATTACAGACCATTTCTTCAATTGATCAGGTACAAAGGAAAAATATCTTGTCATTTCCTCTCTGACACGTTCAACCAAGCCTGTGTTATGAAAATTCATATGAAATTCAGCTAACATTATCATAATAACAAGCAGAGACATTCAGAGAAAGCAAAATAAGCTGCTTTGGACAAAGTAAAGCTGGATTTCAGTCCAGCTCAATCACTAAATGAAATATTCTGCTAACTGAAATTGAATTTGAACATTTACGCAATTTGGAAGTGTGTTAAGTAGACTTTAGAATTTTTTTTATTACCTATAAATTGATATTACTCTACTCTACATGAAAATGCAGAGGAATATTATACTGTGGCAATTTATGAACCCTTTTAGCTCAGATTTCAAGGCAAATAAAAATGCACCCATATTAAACTGAAAATTGGAATATTGCAAGACAAAAATATTTTGTAATTTGCATTTACATTGTCCAATTTCAATGGTATTTTTGGCATTCTTTTTGAAAATATATTTTTACCAGTGTATGTATGTATGTATACACAGGGGTTTTGTTTGCTTGTTTGTTTTTAAGGAATATATTAAATTTATATTTTTTGACCCAATGTTGCTACAGAAAAGAATCAGGAGAAGAATAAAAGTTTCCTCAAACCTTAATGCTTAGTACTGGAAATAGATATCAGGAAAGGACAAAGGACAATTGATATAGTATTCAGCATAATTGGAAAACTGAAAAGTCCGGAATTTTCCTCTTGACTGATCTACCCTCTGCACCCACCTTACTTCCTCATCTGATTCCCCACATTCAGTTGTTTTTGTTTTTTTTTTTTGACTTGTAGAGATATAATAAATGAATCTGTTGCTACTCGATTCAAATTTGGTTTAATTTCTTAGAATAAGTATCAGATTTTTTTGTTTGTTTGTTTGTTAGAGAAAATAGCAGTCTTTAATGTTTTAGAATTTAATGAACATAGAAAATCAGAACTTATGTTTTTCTCCTTCCTTTTAAAGTTTTTAACAATTCTTTCAAGTTTAAATCACACAGAATTTGTATCTCCCACTGATGTGTTGTACCTATGCTGCTGAATATTTAAATTCAAATGTGTGAAGACATCCTTGAACTTGCAATTAGGCAAGCATATTGATAGCTGAGAACTAGGTTTCATAACAAATTATAAGGTGTGACAAAATGGATTAGATATTTTTATAAGTTCCATGTAAGTATGAAAGTGCTGTGATATAACACCAATATTTCATTATATTTTAGAAGCATGATCATTTTTAAAGATGTAAGGTCTTGTTTATTTTGACTGTCTTACTGGATTTTAAGACTTCAGCTTTGTGGTTATATTTATATATTATTCTTACCATCGCCATATTTTTTTTTATGATGGAAAGAATGGAACAGAATTCATAGTGCTTCAAACTCCAAGACAAGGGACTCAGACTTAAATAGAGTTCTGGTAACACTGGAGAACACACTAAAGTCACTGCTTTTCCTCTTTCTCTATGTTTCAGAGAATAGTGGTTGCAGTCTCATCAGGTTCCTATGTCATTCCCATCTCTGCCCAAATCCATGCTGGTTCTCCTCAATAGAAGTTTCACAAACTCTTTCTCTTACTGTAATACTACTCCTAAAATAGTTAACTTCATCATCTTTATAATGCTTCCTAGTCCTTGGACTTATTTCCTTAATTCTGAGCATTTAAATTTTATTGCCACTTGGAGCTACCTGCTGCTTCTTTTATTAGGTCACACAGAAGTCCACAGAGTAGAAAGTCAGTAATATGAGCTTTACACTTTGCTGCAGTTAAAATCTAAATTGTTCCCTAGAGACAATGAGTTATAGAGTTGTACTTCAGAACAGGACTTATCTTACTTTTCTTTTTTATTATTTAATAAATAAATAAATAAATATTAAAATACTTCTTCCCATCAATAAATGAGTTAGACCTAAAGAAGGACTCAAACAGTTACAGTTTAGACACAAAAGCTGACTTTTAGCCACCTGTTCCAAATGGATTCCAGAAACGTATTAGCTGCTTGGGCTTGAGGAACTTGATATGTCCTCTAGTGAATGAAAAGGATATTTTAGCTCTGATAAGGGTACCAGCTGGAGGCTAGCTGACACAGAGGGGATCACAATGGTTTCTTTGCAATCCTGTGGTGCTTTAGAAGGAAAACACTGGTGTCCAGCACCTTTCTGTTCCAGTCAATGTTTATTTTCACAATACATGTAAGGATACAGAGACCTCTGATCTGATTTAGGGGACTAAGAGGTGCAGTTATGAGCCCCCAGGTAAGAAAGGGTAAGGATATCTTAACTCCTCAATGAGTTACTGTAGCATTACATACAACAAATTATTGCGTAAAAGACACAGGCATCATGTACACTATTTCTAGGAAGCAGCAGAATTATATTCTCATACCTGCATTCTTGTGTTAGATAGAAACAAACAAACAAAATAACTATCTAACTAAAACCACCATAATGTACATAGCAACTTGATTTGACTGAAGATGTTTGTACTGTGAAATATATACAAACTGACAACTATCAGCATTTCTTGTTCTGAACTGAGGTCAGATCAAAGGGAAATAAAGATGAGTAAGTATGACAAGAAAAGGACACAATGAAAACCAAATGTATGCATTCATACAAAATAAATAAATAAATAAATAAATAAAAGACAAAAAAAAAGTAAAATTGCATTTGTTTTAGAGAGGAGAGAGATGCTTTACCATATCTAGGAATGACCTAAGAACATGAATTTCATGAAAGAGTAAAAGCAAGAGCAAGAAAAGAAAAAGAACAACGAAAAAAGAAAAAAGGAAAAAAGAAAGAGAAAGAGAAAGAGAAAGAGAAAGAGAAAGAGAAAGAGAAAGAGAAAGAGAAAGAGAAAGAGAAAGAGAAAGAGAAAGAGAAAGAGAAAGAGAAGCAGACTTCATCAGGCAATTGTTTAAATTAAGAAAGCTTTCTGCAATGAATTGAGAGATATAGTATCTTAAAATACATTGATATAGTACCTTAAAATACATTGTATTTATTGGCCAGGCAACCAGAATAGACAAGAGCTTCCCAGTAAATTAATTTTCTGATATTTATTTTTGTTATTTTTATTAGAAAAATGGATGCCCAAATGTTCATGTCCAGTTAATTGTAGACCTGCTCTTTTTAGGTAAAGTGTTACTTTTACAGAGAAAATAATAAAAGAACTTTAGGCAACAGTCCCTCTTAAAACACTTGAAGTGATTATTTGTTCAACTTAAATAAAAAAAAAAATATATATACACTAAATTGAAAAAGCTAACCAAACAAATTATTCATAAATGAAAAAAAAATGCTGACACAAAACTTTAGAGAGTCATATATGATATTGGAAATAAATAGGACGTTACATATTTTCAGACCACTCAACATACTGAAAAAAAGCCAAATATTCAGAAAGGTTATGTTTATCTTCAGGGTAACTAAGTGAACTGATATTGGCCATGTTTATTTCAAAATGAAACTGACACTTTTCACATCCAATAAAAAGTAGAAGTTATAATTACCTACAGAATTTTCAAAGAACACTTCAGTAATAAGATAGCAATAACTTTGAAGGACTTCTGTAGCAGAAATAACAGATTGTGTAAAACCTGTATTTTTATCACGATTGCAAGACACAGAAGAAAGCACATTCATCAAAGAAACATGGATAGAGGGTTCTGGGAAAGAAAGGCAGAAAACGTGTACAAGATAGAAATTCCTTCCTAAGTATATTAACTGGAATAAATTTAAAGCTCTATTTTATTTTGTTATTTTAGATGATGAATCAATCTTGTCTTTCTTAAACATACCTTTCTTTTAACGTGCTCAGTCATTGGTATTTTCCATTTTTCAGCTAAGATTTATTTTTCTTTTTTCACGTTCTTTATTTTTCTTAGCTGCATATCATAGCTTTTAAAAAGCTTGATATTTCCACACAAAAATAGGAACTTACTTTCCACATGCATGTATCCTGATGGCCCTAGATCTCAGAAATTGCTCAGAACTAACTATAACAAAGTCATTCAGAAATTAAGTTAAATTTAGAAATTTAGGTCCCATCATATCTGTGTTGTATGTAGCAATGTATATTTTATACTCAGAAACAATGTAGCTGTATTTTAAATGGAAATGTCAAACAATGCCATATATTTGAAAGCAGCAAGAAGTGATTTAAATGAAATTTTAATAGTTTTAACAATGAGGTATTGGTGTTGTTGTTTTTGTAATTTACTTATTAGTAAATTTGATCAACATCACTGCACCAAAAGGGTTAAGATTGTACAAGCACTGGATCTAACAAACATCTGGACAACACAGGTTTCAAGGTATTAGTGATAAATTTGGATAATGAATTTTTAACTATTTAAGTACTTCTGCTTTGTAGCAATGTCTGGTTCTTATGGCCAGGTCTTTAAAGTAGGTCATAGCTGTTAACCACAGTCATAAGATCTATCATGCTGTCTTGCCATGAATAGAGTTTAACTAGCTTTTAAATGCAGAATATCAAGATTACTTGCAACTTGGTATGCTGACCACAAGAGCACTTTTGTACTAAGGAGAAATGACATTTCAATAGCCATTTTGTGTTGTTTAAAATATATCTGGCTTATTCTGCAACATGGGCTGACTAATCAGAAATTGGAAATAGTTGTTCTGTTAAGTATTTACAATACTTGAGAAATAAGTTCTTTATGAGAGTTTTTTGTGTCTCATGTTTAATTAACCAAGTGATTGCAATTCGCATTTAAATAGGTCCCAGTGAATAGCAGCCCATGAAATTTACATACCAATATTGTATTATATTATTGATCAGTATCTCCTTGAAAGACTACAGAATGTCAGTTTCTATCAAACTTATTTATTAAGAGAGCATTGTCATTTACCTGCTAACATTGCCAACAATATTCAGTGACTAAAAGAGAACAGAAAGGAGAGGACACAAGTTTCAACCTCGGCTTCAAGTACAGTTTCTATCTTTGGACTCAGAAGCAGGCTTCCCTATCAAATTTGAAAGTATTTTGGGAAATTTCAAAGTAAATTATGATCTTATTTTTTTCACCCAAATATGCATAAACCCAGTAGTGAATTGATTTAATGATTTAATTGTATGTACGTTATTGTATTAGACTTTTAAAACTGCATAAAAGCAAAATTTTTGTTGATAATTCCATCCCACTGTAAATTTCCACATTTTGATTTAAAAGAATGTTGTTCAAAATGCACAGAACAGTTACAAAATGCTTGTGAATGTTCAAATTATCCCATTTTCCTAAACAAGGAAAATAAAATAAGAAAGAACTTGTTTATCCAGTTCTAGCATTGAGACTCCATTTTTATCCAAATGTATAATTCATATAAAAGTTGTCTCATCATTTTTCTTAGTCCATCTTAATGACACTAACAATTAGGCAAGTTTTGTTACTGAAATGGTCACTTTTCCACAGTAGCAACAGAAAGAGAACACCTAAATAATAAGGTATAAAACTTTCTAAAATCTTTATGAAGATTTTTTTAACAATTAGCTATAAATCTAGAATTTTACTTTCACAGTATGTGCCAAGTATTCAATTTGTCATAGAATTAATCAATCAAACTTAATCTGCTTTAAATTTTCACCTTTATCCAAACAACTTTTTCTGAGCAGACACCTGCTAAGACATTACTTCTGAACATCTAGCAACTCTAAATTGACTAACACACAGTTAGAAATTTAAAAAAAAAATAAAATAAAATCAGGATATTTATTTAAGGACAGGATGTTCCCAAAGCAATGTAGCAATACAGCCATTTGTATGCAGCCCTGAATGTAGGAATACTTCAATATACAGATACTTCAATGTAAATAGTCTTCATTGAATGATTACAGAATACAAACAGAATACTTCAGCATCTTTCAGTCAGATCACTCAGACATTTCTGAAAACACTGTTTTCTTTCTAATGAAGGGGCAAAGTGAACTGTATTGCCTACTACTAAAAATCACAGCTTTGTGACTGAAATGTTTAGTAACCTTTCCATTTCTAATCTTTGTACTCATCTTTTTTATAACACCAATATATTTTCTAGGATTTGTGACAAGCTCTGTTATCAAAAATGCTTCAACAATCTCATTGCCACTTAAAGGAAAAGACTTGAAAAGCATCTGTCTACTACAGGAGAGTTGGGAAGGACTCCATTAAAGTTACTAGTGAAATAGCACCTTGTGTAGAAATCGAATTTTTCTTATTGTTTTCCTTTTTTTTTTTTCCCCCAAAATTTCACATAGTTGAACAAAGACAGTAAATGCAGCCTGAAAACATTTGTATCATGACTATAAAGATATCTCTAATTCTGAGCACTCTAATAGTACAAATATTTATAGTTCTAGTTCAATTAATCCTTAAAATTTTTACTGTCTTAGAATCTCTTTTAATTTTCTCATTTTTGTCTGCTATTTTCCTAACCTCTTTTATATTATCCCACGGTCTTTCACTTTTATCTAAAAAGGTATCAGACTGCAAGAAAAAAAAAAAAAATATATATATATATATATATATATATGCTTTCCTATAAGATACCTCAACATAGCTTCGTCTATGAACGTTATAACAACATCATTATAAGACATCTGTGCACAGCCCATGTATAAATGTAGAGTCCCTTGTGCTCTCTGCACAAACAACAATAGCAAGCTCCAGTTGCTCTCTAGGCATAAGAATTTTGTTTTTTAGAGAAACTTTTTATGGTATGAACATGTAGAATATTTTTCATTAAGCCCCAAGTGCCACATGATGTTGTAATATAGAGGGTTTATTTAAAGCTTTTTGTTTTCATTCTCCTTCCTTCTTCACATTTTGCTTCCCAAATTCTTCTCATTACCTTCTAATGCCAAATCATTAGTAGACTACATAATTATTGGCAGCTTTGGATCTGCTCAGGAGTTCCACCTAGAAGATCTTTGACAGATACATTTTGATTCATGATTTTGTTATCCAGTTACTATGTCATTTATCAGTCTTCTACCTACAGTAGACTGTATTAGCAGTGCTTCTGCAACATACATCTCCTAGAACCTCCCCTGGCAGAACTGGAGAACATGTAATTTTACCCTATTCAACCATACGGCCTTAAATTGTGCAAGAAAAGATTTAGTTTGGACATTAGGAATAATTCCTTCATGAAGAGGGTGGTCAAACATTAGAAAGGGCTTCCCAAAGGAAGTGGTGGATGGCATTTAAGAGATGTGGACATCATTTAGTGATGTGGCTTGCTAGGTCAGGTTGATGGTTGGACTTGATTATTCTATGATTCTGTACCCTGAGTGGTTACAAATTTAACTGTCAGTGCTACTATATGCTCCAGTGTTGTATGTTTCAGTTTTATGAAAGCAGCTTAATTCTTTTAGAATCATATATGAATATGAGCCAGCTGTGTGACCTGGCAGTCAGGAGGGCCAATCGTATCCTGGGGTGCATCAAGCACGGCATCGCTAGTAGGTCAAGGGAGGTGATTGTCCCGCTCTACTCTGCGCTGGTGCGGCCTCACCTCGAGTACTGTGTGCAGTTCTGGGCACCACAGTATAAAAAGGACATGAAACTGTTGGAAAGTGTCCAGAGGAGGGCTACGAAGATGGTGAAAGGCCTTGAGGGGAAGACGTACAAGGAACGGCTGAGGTCACTGGGCCTGTTCAGCCTGGAGAAGAGGAGGCTGAGGGGAGACCTCATCGCAGTCTACAACTTCCTCGTAAGGGGGTGTCGAGAGGCAGGAGACCTTTTCTCCATTAACACTAGTGACAGGACCCGCGGGAACGGGGTTAAGCTGAGGCAGGGGAAATTTAGGCTGGACGTCAGGAGGGGGTTCTTCACAGAGAGGGTGGTTGCACACTGGAATAGGCTCCCCAGGGAAGTGGTCACTGCACCGAGCCTGTCTGAATTTAAGAAGAGATTGGACTGTGAACTTAGGCACATGGTCTGAACTTTTGGGTAGACCTGTGCGGTGTCAAGAGTTGGACTTGATGATCCTTAAGGGTCCCTTCCAACTCAGGATATTCTATGATTCTATGATTCTATATTAACTTTGTGCCTTTAAAGAGATTAATTCCACAGAAAAAAATAAGGTACTGAGACATAGTCTGAAATGATAACTAGAAAACTGAATGGCAGTACCATGTTTTTTTTTGCTTGTTTGTTTGTTTTTGTTTTGCTTTTGTTTTGTTTTGTTTTTGTTTTTTTTCCTGATGTTAATCAGAATATCTAACTATATAAAAAAATAATACATATATAAAAAAAGATAAATATTGCATAATAGAAATCAAGCATCTTTAGAAAAACAGAAGTACATTTTGGGCAAGCTAAGAAAGGTATTACAAGGAACATACACAGTGAGCACTGCTGCCACAAAGAGAATGAGTGACTCAGCCTTTTCTAACTGTTACAGTTTCCTCTGTAATGATAATAGTAACTCTGACTACCAGAATATTATTTGTGCCATTTCCTTCTCATTCACCTTATTTTAACAAACAAATGATTCATAATTCTGAGTATTTACAGTGGGCATTGGTGTGGGAGGAGGTTTTATGTTTGTTTTAAAGCTGTTTGACTAAGATGGATTTTAAATACAAGAAAAATCTTATATAGAAAAATGGTTGAGTCAAACTAAGCTGAAATTATAAACTGGAATTCAAATGCCTGACTCAATACTATGCAGAGATGACTGCATTTAAATACATTTATATATTTGAAATTTGCATAGAGATCATTTGAATTAAACATATTGATATATTTGAGAATATACAATGAATTTAAATTGCACATAAAGCAGTTCTATCAGTGAAAAACTGCAAAAATAAACAGTTTATGTAGATATCAATACCAAAGTGATACAATGTCTGTCATATTGCAGCATCACCCTTTTTTACTAGTGTGCTGAGATCTCACAAAATGTTAGCACTTTGTGCAGAAACAATTACAGTAAGAGACTGCAAGAAAGTTGAAAGATTTGTTCCTTAATTTAAAAAAAAAAAAAAAAAAAAAAAAAACACGGAGAGGGAGAAATCTGGAAAATTGAACTGATAATTATAATAACATAATTCATATTTTACTATACTTAGTATAACTCTAATAATAATCCGTAGTTATTTGAGATGTCTAGGTGCATGATTTCAAGATTTAGAACAAAAATAAATATGAATCCTGCATTAATGATGACAGAAATCACCAATGGTCATCTGTCCAGTATTATTATTTGGTCTTTAATTACTTTATAACACTACACTGTAAAGGAGGACTTGAGATTACTGTCACCTTGTGGCTTTTTGTGGCTTCTTGCAGCCATAGTACCTGGTTTCACTAATGACATCAAGATGAAGATGAAAATAATGACATTGGTTCATACTTCCTTTGAAATTTTAATTCATAAATCTTTAATTCTGCCTAACTACCTTTTACAGGATACAGGTCTGGAAGAAAATATGTAGGAATCAACTAAAAAAAAAAAATAAAATTATTTTCGTCAAATAAAACAAGTACCTAAATAATAAAACCACCAAACACTTAAAGGTAAAATTTAATATTAATATATATTATTAAAAAAAAAAAAAGTGTGTAAAACATAGCGTCCCATATAATTTTTGTTTTGATTCCTTCAAATTATTAGAGTAGGTCATAGCATATTCTCGATTTTTTTAAGTAATATTTGCACTTTTATCAATATAAAGAAAAATAATATATGGAATACATACTCTTTATTTTAAGCATTAAAAAAAATAAATAAATGTTAGGATTACAATGGAGAAGGAAATAATGATGTCTAAAGACTTGTCTAAAGCACTAATATAGAAAAAAAGATGAAGATGCAAATAAATATAGTCCTCAACTTTACTTTATGACTTAGATGTTCTTCTTCATAGGCACATCATAGGCTGGTGGGCTTTGTTAGCTACCAAATTAAATGAAAAGTAAGGCTGCTTCAGACACAGTATTTCTGGTTCCTTCCAATTATTTCTCTCCATTTCTTTCCCAGCAGAATTTTTATGTTTTTCTGGCTCAAGATGTTCCTTAACTGCAGGGTTCTGGAAGAGTCTTTTAGGAAAACAACATTTTTTTTTTTTTTTTTTGTTTTTTTTTATGTTTTTTTTTTTTTTTCGGTCACTTCTATGCATTATGGACAGTGAATCTTGGAGAAATGTTAAAATCTATAAAATGGACTGGACGTATTACTGCATGTGGTCCATAAGCAAAGACCATGGGTAAAATAATAAATAAATATATAATAATAGATTAAAACATTACTCTTTTAAGGCCCTGATCTTCATAGAAGAGTTGTGTTTACCTAGTATTGCCCTTTGGTAGAAAGGGAGAACATTACCCTTCTCAGGAAGGTAAAATATTCTTTCCCTATTCATTCAGCAGTTAGGGAGAAGATTTGGCTCTTATTTTTTTTTCTCATTTAACCATAGCTTTTTGAAATATGTTACTTTGCCTCTGTATGTTAGAAAATATTTAGCATGTGAAATAATGCCTCACCTTTCAAATTTTTCACTAATGTTGAAATATGGTAACTAGTTTGATAACTTTTGGTAAGAGAACAAATAATTCATATCCTATCCATTTTTCTACATAGTTTGTATCTTAAACATACATTGTACTGATCTTGGGAATAGCTCATTTCTCAAAACTAGCCTTGCATAATACTCCCTTATAAAGTAATTGTGTTCTACTAGATAAAATGACACACTGTTAAGCTTTGAGCTCATGTTTCCCCTCAACTCCATTGCCTACAACATAAAAAAACCTCAATCTTCAGAATATTTGGGAAACAACAAGCCCTTTGTAATTCAACTTGAAAAATAAAATAAAATTCCCAAAGTCTGCTCATTCCTGTGAGCAGAACTGATGAATTTCCACGCCACAAAACACAATGAAGAAAAATACAGTTCCCTGCAGAGCATCCTGTAGGATTCCCTTGTCTTCCAAACCATGTTGGTTCTTTCCAGAAAGAATCCCAGTAAATTCAAATAAAAATACTAGAAAAGATTAATATTTTTCACTATGTTGTGTTGGCTTTTCGTTTCTGTTCTTGTTTTCATTTGCAGTATTTAAATTTATTACTATAGTGGCTATGCTCTAAAAGTATAGTAGATAGAATCAGTATACTTAGAACTACAACCAAGCTATTTTTAATATAAATATATAAATTCCCATCCTAAAAATAAAATAAAATAAAATAAAATAAAATAAAATAAAATAAAATAAAATAAAATAAAAAGGTAGAGATATCAAACACTGACTTTGACATTCACTAAATAACTTGTTTGTTCTTAATTTTATCACTCTTTTGAAACTCAAAGGAGTTTCTTCACCCTATTTTTTATATAATTGAATATATTCTTAAGTTTAATTGAGCTTGGTCCTAAACAATCATGTTCATGATATTTGCACTTTTTCTTTCTGAACTAGTTTACATTTTCTCTATCCAAGCCATCAGTATCTTAGTGAAATAAAGACAGCGCTGAAATATGCAAAAGTTTGCTTTGCTTACATTTCTCTTTTTTTTTTTTTTTTTTTTTTTTGTATTTGAGAACTGATAAGCAGTAGAAATAGCCTACATAATGTCTGCATGCACCTTCATGTTACCATAGGGTTCTTTATCAACTTAGTGACCTTCTAGTGCTATTGGTGACTTTTGACACATTCCTATCTAAACAAAGTTGTTTTTTTTTTTAAAATAATGCACACTTCAAAACAGCAGGAGATAATTAGCAGCATTAATGAGGCTGCTCATTGGATTCCCCAACAATATCTTTCACAGCAGGAGAATCAGACTATTTGTGTGTCAGGGACACTTACCCTTGACATTTCCTAATTACTTTTTGTAGGTTTTCTTAACTCACCTTAACTACCAGAAGACATTGACCTTGAAGCCTACCATGGTGGTCAGTCTGTCATCAATTCCAGGACAGTGAGGTTGCAAGACTATATCAGACACTAAATGTTTTGCTGATGACACAGTATCAGTGCTCATGTTTTAAAATAATGTGTATACATAGTTTGATTTTTTTTTTTTTAATTAATAAAGAAAAAATCATCTAGAACAAGGCACATTTTAAAGCAAGTGTAACTGTAACACACAACCCATCATTGTCTCTCTTCAAAGAAAAAACAAACAAACAAACAAACAAACATTAAAAATAAATTTAAGTGCTTCTAGAGCATTTTTGTAGTTCCTAAATCATATTTTAGAAATGGGCAAGTCATTTATTTTTGACATTATTCTCTCTTAACTTAGCTCAACTCCTTTTGGATTTGATAGCATTATTAATGCATTGCTGAAAGCTTTTGAAAACTATGCTTTTGTTGACTGTGACTTTCAATAAGTATAACTCATCTAACTAAAAAATTAAAAAAAAAAAAAAAGTATCTTCATGATATCATGAAAAATATATAAAATATATTAAATAAAAAAGACAAAAGACTCATAGTTGCATCTTCATTTATATTCTCACTCTTTGAAGGAACAGTGGATTACTTGTAAAACACTAAGCAGAAATTCTCTTCTGGCGTCATGTACTGCCTTTCCTCTGTGCTGCAGTACTATCAATGCACATCCACCCTTTGGCTTCACATCCATTGTTATTACCAATTATCATCTATCTTACATTTTTTCTTTCCCTCATTGTCAGAATATTAGCTGTTTTTGAAAGGTCTGCAAATCATCTTCGTTCCAGCAGAATTTATATGGCCCCAATAATCTTCTGAGCACACTGTGAGATTTTAGGGATGATATAATACTGTTGATAATAAAATAGCACAAATACTTATAAAGTAATTAAATCCTAATAATAAAATAATTTTCCTTCTTGTGTGCAATTCTCATTATATCTGAAATTTTTCTAATTCTCCTTCATAAAATTGTGATTTGCTTTTTCAGTTTTTTCCTTATTCTGTTCACATGCAGGCAAAAAATACACATGGCAGAAAATGCCTGGAGGGACAGAAGAATGTTGGTTAACAGTACTTACAGTAAAATGAAATCTTTAAGTGACAAGTTAAAGTTATTAGCAAGGGTTCTTTCGTGTCTTTGTGATATATGAAATAAATTACTGTTCTGCAGATCAACCTGCTAGCATCCAGAAATCTACTCTTTTCAGAGCTTTACCTTGACAGTTATCTACCCCAAAAGACCCTGAAATACCCACAGTATAGACATGACATACACATCACTCGACTGAGGAATTACCACTACTCTTTTCAGAACTCCTACCAAAAATCTTAACAGTTAACATATATCAGTATAAGGTAGAAAAGTTCCAGACACTTTCTGTTCCAGGCACTATCTGTTCTGCAAATATCAATCATTTTCAGATTTAGACTTACTAACATCTGGATATTTGATAAACAAGAGATTTCAGAAACACAGAAGTAAAGAATAGACATATCTGGCAAAATTTTGTGTGTGTATCTTTAACCTAAGATGTTCTTTGGTAGAATGGCTTAACTGAAAAGGTTTCTCATGATGAAAGCCAAACTGCTCTTTTCTCATGACAAAAGCCAAACTGCTCTTTTCTTCTGCATTAGCATAGTTAACTAAAAGAATTATCAGAAAGAGTTTAACTGTCTCTGTGAGGGAAAGCAGCAGTAGAATATAAAGAAGGGTTTGGGAAGACTCATATTAGTTCATCCTATATATTTCGTACCTGTCTCATTTATTAAGAGCAATTCTACTGAAAAAGAAGACCAAAAGATATATTACCCACTACAGAATCAGTGAAAGAAGGCTTTTCCCATTCCTTACCTTTCTAATCAAAGCCTTACCACATTTACCACGCACATTTGAATGATGTTGATTTAATTAATTTCTGAATTTCATCTGACACATGGCTACAACAGGCTCTGCCTGTTAAAAACAGTTTATTGGAAAACATTGGTCCCCATTTCAGAGAACACCTAATACCAGGCAATTCACTTTCCAAAATCATGTTTCTCCTTGTTTAGGAATTGATGCCATGTTGACAAATTTGCATTGCATTGAATAGACTTTCATTTAGTTTCTCAGAATACAAACTGATACATAAAGAAGTCAAAATTCACATTACTCCCCAAAGGGCAGGGAAAATGTATGTGCTTCTTTGTTGTTGCTATTGGTGTTTTTTTTCTTTGATTGATTGATATTTTTTTTTCCTTTTTTTGTTCTTTCCCAGTAATGCAATCTTTTCTCTAGAACAACAAGTGAAAGGATATGAGACAGACGGATTTCAAATTTGATATTCAACTTTTACACTTTTTAATCTTTAATTTGGTTTCAATTGTTGTTTTTCACATTTTTGGGGAGACTTTTTTTTTTTTTTTTTTTTTTTTTTTATGTATACATAAACTAGCATTACACTTTTTTTTTCCTAGAAATCTCTTCAAAATATTTATCAAAATATTTTATTAACATTCTTATGTCTTTCATTCTGTATAGTTTTTCTGATTATGCCGAAAAGAACTGGAGTACTATTTTCAAAACCCTGATAACCAAGGAACCATCAGAAGATGCTATGATTTTTTAAAACCCTCACATGTAGTTTAACATTCTCTGTTATATTCTGCAAATATGTGAAAGTCAAAATCATTAGCTAAATGCTAAAACCTAGTTCCTCATTCAAGTGGAACTTCTGAGTTGATTTCTATTGAATGAAAATTTTATCAGAAGTTAGGTAATGCCAGATTGGACCCCACTGATATTCTTTCTCAGACTAATAAGTAGTCTACAGTTACGTCTTCCTGTCTTCCTGTTATCAAGAGAACTGCTGAAATGTAAGGTCATAGCCAGTGTGAATCAAAGTAAATTGGTATTACCTGTAGATAAGCTAAAGCGCACAGTGGAAAAAAAACAAAACAAAACAAAACAAAACAAAACAAAAACAAAAACAAAACAAAACAAAACAAAAAACAACAACAACAACAACAACAACAACAACAACAACAACAACAACAACAACAACAACAACAACAAAAAAAAAAAAAAACACTACAAAGTCCACATTTGACTTTTGAGGAAATGTAAGTTTGGGCTCAGAAAGTCTCCCTAGAGACCTTCAGACACACCTTTCTTTTTCCATTGACTGTGCTTAGAACTTACCAATGACTTCAGAACTACTTCATCTGTCCTTTAAAAGTCCAAGTGCCTAAATTAGATATACCAGATGCTTCTCATACTTGTAAAAATGTTGTTTTGTCTTCTATAAGTCTATAAGTTATTTTGATTCCGATAAATATATTAATAAAATATATTTATTAATGACTTAAAACACAAAAATACAAGTGGGAAGAAAAATTCAGCAAGAATTTTCAGCATTCCGTCTATATCTATACAATATTTACATGCTAAATATTCTTCAGATTACTTCCAGAAATAAATTTAAAAACAGAATTTTTGAAGACATACAGAGTTATGTATATTTTGTGGTGTATACATATACAGATATACACATACATACTTATTCATTCCAAAGTGTTCAATAAATAAGCACGAATGAGCAATTAAAATATGATGCTTTTCTTTTCAGAGACTATGCATTACTACAATGACAGCAGTATGCACAGTTAATTACAGTATAACAGCTCTGTTAAAGATCAGTGCTTCAATAGGTAAAGATATGTTTATTAAAAATGAAATTAAAAAAAATGCAGAAGAAACTAAGCAAAGCTATTGAGTTCCCTAAAATGTTGCTATACAATGTTTTACAGCCCTATGTGAAAGACAACTTTTAACAGCTTTTACAAAAAATATGGTGATATTAATCATAATTCAAATGGTTGTAGTAACTGATGTGCATATGACAAGTTAGCAACTGCTGTACTCTAATAATGACCCTAACATTTCATTCAACTGTGCTTGGGCAAAGGGGGCTCAGCAATATACTATTTGTCTTCATCTGTCCTCCCAGCCTGGCAAGTTGACAGGATAACAATGTGGTGTCCAGGTGGTCTGCAATGACCTTTATCTACCTAATCATAGTTTAGAGTTGCATAAGAAACCTCATTTTACAGGTGTGCTGCATAATCTGAGTCTTCCTGATCACCTAATCTTGGGACAGTGTTAAAAGGTGGCTCTAATGATAGAGAGATATTGGTTACTGGTAGCTGCCAGCCTTTGAAACTATACTCATCAGATGTAAATTGCACACAATGAAGGTACATAACGTTAACGGCAGAAACTTTATAAAACCAGTTGATCTGTTAGTAGTAAATTACTGATGTTCCATCTGCTAGGGTGGTAATATTTTTTTTTTCAAACTACACAGCTGCAGTGCTTCATTTCATGAAGAGTTCATGTTCAATGAGCCTCAATGGAACACTTTAATATGATTGACAATGGAAGATGGTGACAAATACATAACTATTCTTTGAGAGTATAATATATTCTTTAAGAAGACCAGCAATTTGTCTATGATATAAATTATATACATAAAAATATATGTTCCCATAAGTTTTTTTCAGACTTTCTGTGTGAAAATTTCTTGCATCCTAACCATTAGGAAAAAACAACAAGAACAACATTATAATAAATATATACAGCATATTATGATTTAAACAACAACAACAGGAAAATAATATAACATATATCTCACCTGGGTCTAAGTTTCAAAATCTAAGAAATTCAGTTGACTTGGAAAACATGTTAATCTCTGCTCAAACTCCTTGCTTTGTTCATACTCACTAGAAAAAAATAGGAAAGATTATAAAAAAAATAGGAAAGATTTTCTTAGGAAAGAACTAGAAACAGTTTATTACAGGGAAACCCTTAGATGATATCCCAGATGTAATATTGAGCAGTACTTACAATAGGATTAGATTCTAATGAAATATGAAATATGAATTAATGTCTTAATACGTGGAAATCAGACTTCCTTCTCCTTATATCTGTCTCCCACAAACACCATCATTTCTCCAACTCTGTTTTTCATTATTAAGAATTATTTGTGTGTGTGTGTACTAAGTGACTCAGTTTATTTTTAGACTATGTTACTTAGATGAAGTAACTCAAATCTTCTCTCATTTTAACAAATAATTCTAGAAGTTTTTCATTGACAGATTTCCTATAAAAATAGTGACTGGAAATATTCCTGGAAAGTGCTGAGAATATTGAAAGGTGTTTCTACTTAGAATTCCTATGAAAGGAGAAATTCAGCATATTCTTTTATCAACTTGTTTTGTTGCTGCCAGATATCATTCCACATGTAAAACACGTTGTTTAGATTTTCTTCTATAATGATTTTGGCAGAAAAAAAGAAAAAAAAAAAAAAAGAATGGTCAACAAATAAAAACAAATCAGACAATAGACTTATTCAGATATGAACATTAAAAGTATGTGAAAAACTAGCCTTCCTCAAACACTGTGTGAATGAAAATCCCTTAATTATAAAGCAATACTGCCAAAAAAAAACACCAGCTATTTGGAATCTAGTCAAATAATCAAGATATTTTCTTTCATTTTTCAACCATATTTGATATGTGCAAGAGCATTAAACAGCAATATTACTCTATATTACTCTATGATGAATATGGCTGATACCACGTGCACACACACACACACACACACACACACAAAGATGGTGTGTTTAGATTTTGTGTTGAATAACAGTAGCAAGAAATGTGAGAAAATTGATGTTGTCCATTGCTAACAATGGAAAGCAAGTTTTCTGCATGAATATGTGATTTTCTAGTTAATTAAAAGCAATTTCTTTAGAACATTGCAGTCTTCTACTACTCTTTTAGCGCTGTCACAATGACAATTATTATAGTTAAGGTATGCTATCACCTAAATAATAATTAGACCAAGAAATAATTTACTTAACTGCTGACAACTTATGACTTTTAGATTATGTTTTATTTATTGTCATGTTTTATCTTTAGTAAAAGGTTACCTTAACAATTTAAGGGAATTTCATTTTGTAGCATTCTCCCAAACTCATAAAGGAAATGCCTTTTCTCTGTCTTAGATTTACAGTGTCACCTATGTCAGTTATTGTTAGGATTTTTATAAGGCAAAATAACTACATAAACTCAAAAATTCTAGAAACATTTACTGTTCATAGAGTCAACTTGCATTGAAGATAAATACATAAAAAACAAATAGCAAGTTTCTGCAAGGAGCTAAAACCTGTCAGCTACAGGTTTTAAAATATATACAAATATATACAATAAATACACATTTGGAATTAAGATGACTATGACTGTGTGTCTCCGGTGTAAAAGAAAAAGTCATTTTCTTCCATAGCACTATGGTGGTGGTATAAATGAGAATCTGAGGCTAAACCTAGGGAAAGGAGAAAGCATGAGGAATTCCTTCTCATATAGCACAATGTTCCCCCACCCCAAAAAAAAAAAAAAAAAAAAAGTTCTCTGAAAGGACACAGTTTCTGTCCCACTCATCTAAGGTGCAGTAACTTAGTAGCTTTGAAAACGAGAATGTTCCCACAGATACAGCCAGTAAATAATAGTCATAAAATAGTTCTTTGAAATGCACAGGCATACACCGGAAACAAAATTATAACAGAGCTGAGCTGTGGTGTTTTAAATAGTTGAGACACCTTCGAATTTTGGAGTCAGCCTCAGACAGGTCATCATGAAGATGCATTTAAAAACAGATGTACTGCAACCCTAAAATGTGTTAGATTTAGATTAAAAGGTTTCAATTACTTACTAGTCCTGTTAAAGGCATAATGGTTGCATTAGGACCATACCTGGTCCTAGTTCTTAGACACCTGGTAATTGGAAATGTGCACTTCTGCACTGCTAGACATTAATTAGATAACATAGTGAAATACCTCAACTGAATTCTATCTCATGTCACATTTATCTTTACGTAATGGACTTAAGACAGTTTAAAGATAAAAGGACAGAACCTATCCACTACAGTATCCAGCTCCTTAGACACCAAGAAAAATGTCCAAATAAATATCTTCTTACTTCAAAAAGTTATCATTTGTGCTCCAAGGAAATTGTAAGTTATCTTGTAGCTTCCTTAAGTGGACAGTACACGAGCAAGTCTAAAAAGGAGTAAATAAGGAGCTCACAGGACATTTATTTATATTTTAGATTCGAAAGAAAACTGACAAGTAACATGTGATTTAAAATGATCTAGTCTGTGGTTATCATTTGCAAGCTAATTACATTTGAGTGACTATTGCACCAGCAAAAACAAAAATTCCATAATATAAGTTTAGTAAGAAGAGGACACATGGTAATGCCTAGATACCATTAGGCATTTATGGGTGATTTTAGGTATTATCATATCTATGTTTAAATGAAATAATATTATTTAATATATTAAATACATCAAGAAAAAAATAAAATGAATACAAAGCAATATTGTTTACCTTCCAAGCTCAAAGTACAGTCAATGATAACAAGATTTATAGTGTTTCCTACACACTTTTATAATGGTTTATGGCTTTTGAAACCCTCTTTTTTATTACTATGCTATTATTAAAATCATGTTATAAAATATAAAAGCTTTCACTTCATAACATTCAAATAATATATTTTTTTCAATGGTTATAAAATTAAAACTGTGGGCCACTTACTCAGTGATATTACTCAGCTGCCAAAGTCAGTCTTGATCTATAGCTGTTTTGAAGGTCCTTAGACACATGTTTAGTTGCTATAATGAAGAGGTCCTGGAGATATAACTTTCATCTCCTATCAGCAGGTCAACTTTGCGACTGGTAGACTTGCCTATGGTTTCCTTTGACTTATTTTCTCTCCTGTGGGTTTCTTAGACTTTGGAATAAGTACAAAAGATATTGATGAAAGCTTAAGCAGAATATGAGAACACTGAAAAGGAAAAACAAATGCTCTCTGAATGTCCCATTATTAATAAAATATTAATTATTGTATTATTTATTGTTAAATTATTATTATTAATATATTGAATACCCACACAAAGCCACTCGACTGATGCAATACGTAGTTTTCACCATATTGTAAAACAGATGAGACTTTTAAAAGTCAAATAAACAAATACACACAGAGATATATTATTATAATAATTGTAAGTAACCACTATGTTTCCTTGGGACAATTTTAAGAAATAGGTAATTTCCTGAAGTGCATTTTCTCACTTTAGTTCCCAAGAAACAAAACTTTTGTTGTTTTACTCTCCTGTTTTTGTCCTTTTGAATTTTTAGAGAACTGGCTTATTAAAACAGTCTTGTCTTAGCATTTTCCATCATTCATTCCCGAAATTTACATCCTACTTTAATTTTCTATTATTCAACACTGTTCACTTTAATGCAATTGCAAACTCTTTTGGCTAAAGAAAAAAAGTGTAAGAGAAAGCAGGGTACTTCTCAAAGAAACAAACCCTTCTTACAGAAAGAGCTTGAACAATGATGTGGGACATAGAGTATATGTATTTTGCTTTATTACTATTGGTTTTGAACCTTGCCCAACTAAGTTAACTATTTACTATTTAGAAAAGCCAAAGAGTTAGCTTGTCAACCATAACCCAAAAGCTAGGCAATTTGAAAAGATAATAGTTGGTCTCGTTAGGGTGAAAATAAAAGAGAAAAATGTTGAGAAACAATCTTGCTGATTTCTTGAATTGCATACTAACAATGTCTTTATTTTTTTCTAATGATACACAGTCCCTTATTGCCACATGATATTTGTGTAATAACAGAAAAAAAATAAATAAATAAAATAAAAACCAAACATACAAACAAACAAAAACAAAAACAAAAAACAAACATACAACCAACCAAAAAAAGCCAATGTTTTATGCCAGACAAAGGAGATGTTAACCAATTTTGTTAAACAGATAAAAGTGGGTATATTTTTCCATGAGACCTCTCATCTTAATGGGAAAATCTGATACATGTCAGATGACTTGTGCTCCATAATTACAAATTCCTTTTAAAGTTTTTGAAGGGAGCCTAAATGACTACTTAAGACCAGGTAGACATGAAGGTGTCTACATGGTAGACATCTAAAATTAGATGACAAGAATTCAAACCTCATGATCCTGGAGACCATATACTTGAAAGTATTTGATAACTAGATAGAAATGTATCCCAAACACAGGTGCAATCACAATATACTGCCCTGCAGTTAACATAATATATGTATCATCTCCATGTGCTACTATTATTATAGAAGTTGAAAAATAAGCAATTGTTTTGGACACATTTTTCTTGATTGAACAGGGCAGCTTTTTATTTTTCTTAATTAAAGGAAAAGTGTGATTGTGCAGAATTCTGTATCATAGATTTTTTATTCCATAAAAATCAGTATGATCCATAGAACAGCTCTCCAAACAACTATATTCAAGTCTTCATATTCTACAGTGCTATGTGTGTTAAACATATGAAGACAATATTATATTTTTAAATGCTGTCTACACTCAATGCAATAGAAAACAATTAATAACTAAAGCTCCAAACTTCAAATTAGCCTTAGTAATTTGAGACATAGATTTACCAGAGCAAGTCTCAGGCAGGACTGTGAAGATTATGAAGGTATATGAAGAAGGTAGAGCAACTGTCACGAGGCAAACCTCGTGCTTACTTGAGCTGTGACTCACTTGAAGAGAAGGATTTGGGGGATCCTATCTATGTGTGTAAGCTCCCCTAATGTGCTGAAACAGACTTTTCTCAGTGGTGACAGAACAAGAGGCTGGAGGGCGCAAACTAAAACAAAGGAAATTGTTCTTAAACATAAGAAACATATCTATCTATCTATCTATCTATCTATTTGTTTTCTGTGAGTGTTTTTACACAACAGAACAGGTCATCCAGGCCTGTGGTTGTCTCATTCTTTGGGGACATTTAAAATCAACTGAACACAAGCCTGGGCAACTTGTTCTGGGTGACCCTGCATTGAATCAGGAGGGTTAGATAAGATTATCTCCAGAACTGTCTTTCAAATTCTTCAATTATGTGATTCAGTTAACTTTATATTTTAATATACTTGTGGAATGTTTGTGAGCATACTGTGAAGCCCAGAAACTTGCTACTTTTCATTTCATTTGCTACAATTCCATCATTAGTGAATTATGATACATTTAAATTAATATGTAGTCTTTTAAGGCACAGATTCTTATATCCAGAAATGTAAAATTTTATGCACACAAGTAACTGAGAAATTAAAAATTCAAATTTGCTTTTAAATTTTGAATTTTACATATAAATTTCATTTGTGTTACAGACAGAAGAAATCCTTTTTTTTTTTTTTTTTTTTCCACCTTATGTCTGGATTCACCTGAACACAATGAACCAAGTCATACTCTAAGGTACTCAGGTGTAAACTACATTTCCAATTTAATGTATAAATAATTAAATAATTTATAAATTTAAAATTTTAAATAATAAATTTCCATATGAATCTAAATAAAAGTAGAACTTACCCTAGGGCTAGGAAGCAGTTAAGATGTAAACACTTTATAAATATGCAGCTAAGCTATATACAGTGGTAGAAAATAAAATTGTCAGAAGTTAGTAAATTTGATCAATTTCCATAACTTTAGAGCAAATTCCCTGTAATTCATAACCTGTGCACAAATAGGTGAAATATAAATGGCTTTTTTTAACGTAGTAATAAGATGTTCGCAAAAAGGCTTTCTGCAGTGATTTTAGTGTCTATTTTTCTAATTAGGAAGGGTATTTCTGACAATTTCAGTATTTCCCAGTTTAATCTGAAGTAGAAAACACAAAAGCTATCATTCTCTAAATCAAAAATAACATTGTGTTTTATAGCTTCTGTATTTTATCACTGTTTACCTTCATCCTCTTGTTGACCTTAATCTCTTGTCCTCATTGGCTTTTCCTACAGAAACTGCACAAATTTACACTATCAGTAACATTTTAATGTTTCTTCCTCCATAGCCCTCCTGACTGAGGTAAATTGTACATCAAGCAGAGTTATGCCAGGCAAAGAGATTTTAACCAATGTTATTAGAAAAAAAAAAATATATATATAATATTAATATATTTTAATATATTAATTTATTTTATAATTTTAGACATATACATTTTATATCTATACATATATAATATATATATTATACATACAAGATATAAACATAAGAAAACATGTATGTATTATATATAATATATAATATGCATATATTGGATATATTATATTATATTATATTATATTATATTATATTATATTATATTATTTTATTTTATTATTTTATTTTATTTTATTTTATTTTATTTTATTTTATTTTATTTTATTTTATGTGTGTTATACATATAATATATATAACATTATATATACTATATATATATTGTGTATATATATTACATATATACACACAATATATATATAATATATCCATATATTATATAAATATATTATATAAATATATTATAAAAATATATTATATTATATAAAAGATGTATATATATATATATACATATATATATATGTCTTTTTGTTCACTCAGTTAACCCAAAGTCTAGTTACTGTGAAAACTGAGATACTGGTGATTTCTTATCACTGTTCCTTTAATCATTAGTTACTTAATGGTAGAGATTTTGACTCATATAATTTCAAATATTTACAAATTTCAGTTGGAGTTAATTATCTGGTTTTCATTTGCATATTTGTTTGCTTGTTTGCTTGAAAATAATCTTCAATTAAATATTTTTTCACGATGGATTTCAGCCCTGCTCTCTCCAAAATCCATTGATTTCTTGACTACAGAAGCATAAAAGACCTATTAAAAAAAATAATAAAAATCAACTAATTTCAATTAATTTGTTGTTTTTATGAGGTCTGTTAGATGAATGTACTTTATCTCCTTTAAAATCTTTCTAAATCTGGATGGCACACTTTCTGCAGCCACTACTACTACTACTTCATGCAGAGAATTTCAGATTTCTCTTTACATTCTTTTCTATGGCCAAGTTTCCATGGAGTCCAGCTTTGGTAAAATGTTTTAGGTAGACTAAAGGGAACATTTTTCACTAAGTAAATACACAGACTCACACTCAGAGACAGTAATCTCCACTGCCATCAGTCCTGTGGAAATAGAAAGCCAAGAAATAGGGTGCATACAGCTTCACACCAAAAGAGTTCTTGCAGTCTTTCAGAAGATGGAAGATGTCTGCCAAAGTGTTTTTCACATCATCTTTCCTGAAGTTCTTTCTGATGTGCTTAGCTGCACATTTCACCTACTTTTTTATTATTCTGTTATTATTTTTATTAATAATTTATTCATAATAAAAATATTATTTTATTATTTTTATTATTGTTATTTATTTTTTTTTCTGTAACATGTTTTCTGACTTTTATTGATTAAACAGAAAAAAAAAATAAAATAGTAAAAGAGCTTTGGCTTTAGAGTTATTTAGTATGATTTTTTTTCCATGGGTTAGTTACCAGAATTGGCAATGCTGTTCTTTGGGAAAGCATGCTATTGATGGGCAAAGAAACAGTGTCATTGCCACAGCAGGGAAAGGAGAGTCAAGAGATTGCTCTCATTCTGGTTTGCTTGATTAAGCAGCAGCCAGTGACAAGGCTTAACTGTATCTACTGACTGTTTTCTTAACTGCTGTGATTGATTGACAGTGGCTAGGGTATGAGTAAAGGACCAGAGACATCAGCATTTGTTATGATTTAGAGGAGAGAAAGCCACCAGAAAAAGTGGGCAAAATAAAAATGGAAAGACTCTTCTAGACAGTAATCTGCATTCAAACTAGACAATAAGGCAGACACTTCTCACGCCTTGGATGCTTTCACCCCAGTGGTCTTTCTATGAAAACAGAAACATCAAGTGTAAGTTCCAAGTTAAAATGCAGGACCTTTTCTATGTAGACAGAAATATGGTTATGAGGGAAAACAAACAAACAAACAAACAAACAAAACAAAAAAAAACACACTAGGGAGAGTACACTGAGATGTGTGGTTTGTGATACCACAAAACTGAATCACTTTCAGATGTAGTAGACTGCCCCAGCACAGAAAACGATAAGACACTATCAGTCTGAAATACTTCTTGAATCTTGAGAGACTAGTCCAAAGAAGCTCAGGCCCTCCCCTATCTTCTTGTCTATGGAAAAAAATCACCATTTTCTTCTTTCCCTGTGTGTGTGATATGAAATCTCTTAGAATAAATCTCTCAGCCACAGGACCCTCCTAACCAATTAATCAGCATCAATATCCCAACAGCATTCAGAAGCTTGCCCTCAGCCAAACAGCTTAGGATTGCAGACTCCACATTCTTTCCCAAAAAGAGGAGAGAATCACCTTTGATCAGAAATGGAGCTGTGAAACCTTCACTGCTTACTTAGAGTTGGACAGGGGCATTCATCTCTTCCTAGTTTTAACATTTTTATTTTTTTTTGAAGGAACCTTAGCTCTGCATTTGTCTCCTTCCTTGGCTTTCTTCCTGAAACTTTTTCTGTATAATTCCCTTAGTCAGAAATAAAAATATTTGATATATAAACCAATATATGCATTTATGAAACAAATATGGGTTGGGTCAAAATACATATCAGTCACTGCAGTCATATGCATGGATGTGTTAGGACAATTTAGGCAATGATATAGAAAAAGCAACTGTTGATAACGTTTTTTTACAGATATTTTATGTATGTTCAATGTTGTTCAATGACAATGTAGTAGCCAAATCATCTAGTGTGGTGAATTGAATCATATTTTATCCAATATAGAAGAAAGATAGAAGAAAGAAAAAGTAAATGAGGATTAAAAAGCTAGGAATAACTATTTAGATAAAAGATGATTTTCAGATATGTTTCGTCACTGGTGACAATATAGATCTTTTTCATCCACAAATTGTATTTCAGAACAATAAGGTGAAAAGCTCATATATGACCAAATAAACAGAACAAAAAGAACTGGAATGCTATATGTTTTTACCTTTTTGTGTTTGACTTAAGTTAAAGGTTTCACTATGATATTTTTCTTATTAAACAATTTTAGCTAGTATAACTGCACAGAAATAGTAAAACAAGTTAAAAGTAAAGAAGACATACAACAATCTAAGATTTTCTTTCCCCAAATTACTGAACTGAAATAAAATATTCATTTAAAATAAATATTACACAGCACAACTTCAACTTCACTGGTCTGCTGAGTTAATTTACTTATAAGAATGCAAGTATGGGTGAATAGGTATAGAATGGGTGAAAATAGGAACTGCAGCAAAAATACAAAAATAGTAAATGTATTTCATAAAAGTACCTAGGATACTTTTATTTTTTTTTTCTTCATAAAATAATGGTGTTTAAGGCCAGCAAACTATTAGATTGTGCCTTGCTATCACAGGTTATTCCATTTCATCTCATTAAATCTTTTTGAGACCAATAGCTTATCTTTCACTGAAACGTAATTTGTGTTTACTGAAAGGATCTCATGCGGAAAGGCATTTCATCTTGATTTAAAGCCATCAGAGGTGGAACATCAACTACCTTGTTCCGTAATCTGTTCCAAGAGGCAATATCTCACATTTTAGGGTGTCTTCTTTTTCATAACAGTCCTGTATATGGTTTCAGCTTCAAAAGTCTAATTTTTCTTCCACTAAACTAATAAAACCTGAAGTGCCCATTCATAGTACATTTTTTTTTTATCTTTAAAAAGTATGTATATACTATGCACAAATCATTTTCTAATTTCTTATTGTGATAAAACAAGCTTATTATTTGGCTGCATTAAATCTCTGACTGTAGAATAAAAATATTAAATAATTAGTGAATTATTTTTTCTTCAAACTTTTAATATCTCTTTTAAAATATGAACATCAGACTTGTAACTAAGATAAAAAGAGTCTATGTACCTAACTAATAAAAAATACTGAAAGTACTTCATTTCATTGCATTATCCTGGCCTCACCTTATGCCAGTTTATGCATCCAAGAGACTCCATTTTACTACATCATCTCACTTAGAGCATATACCAGTTCCTAGTCTATTCACTTCTTCCAAATCATTATATATTTCTTTGATATGGAAATTTATTCAGATACTGGATTGATTCACTTCACTTCCACACAGTTTATCACTTTTTGTTCTCAAAATATGAATAATGAACAGGAAAACTAAAACAACAGAAACTGTTTGTGTGGTATACTGAGCAAGTAGAAAACAGGACTCTTGCCAACTGCACAGACCAAAAATAAATAAATAAATAAATAAATAAATAGAGCCATTTAAAGTAAGAATAAAATTTTATAGATATTCATCTGAAATATCCCTCCTAATATCATTTCAGTTTGATCTCCTGAAACAACTGTAGGAATGCCAACAATATTTCAAAACTCAAATAAGATATTTTTTCAAAGTATTGTTTTGGCAGTATAGTATTTTGTATAGTATTGGCAGAAAATTTCAGTAAGTTGCTTACCTTCAGAAGTCACTGCAGCAAGATCAGAATGATACATATGAATTGCAGAATTAATTTCAAAACCAGAAAAGTACAGGAAAGTCACTTTTGTTGTTGTTGTTGTTGTTTTGTTTTGTTTTTTAATGATTATTTTGCCTGAGTTGGCCTATGAAGATGTGTTCAAGGATATTAAGGAAAACTTACAATGTCTGGAAGATGAAAGTTTCATGAACAAAAAATTAAAAATTCAAATTAAAAATTTTAACTTTATTTTATTTTGGTTTGGCATTGCTTTCTTTTACTTTGATTTGTTTTGCTTTACTCTGTTTTGTCTCTCTGTGGTCTCATTTTGTTCTTAATGTCTGCTTGCAGTTTAAGAAAAGCTAGGGTTTAGTGAAGAAAGACAATACATTAGTTAGAATTCCACATAAAAGTAGGCACCTTGCCAGATAAAGTACTATCAGAGTATTATCAGAGACAATGAAACTTATATACAGGTGTGACAACAACAGATTAATACTCTGAGTAATCACAGGATTCATTAACCTGTTCTGTTTTTACAAAGAAAAGCAGAAGAGCCTGTAACTTTAACTGAAATAAAACATACTAAAGTACATTGATGATTTCACATGTACTATCTGAAACAAATGTGAATAAAGCACAAAGTTCCAATACAATAAAAATTTAATTTTAAACTTTCTCCGGTCAAGTCTTATTCGTTAGAATGTTATGACTCCTTGGTCAAAACAAACTTTTTAAATAAAGAGATAAATCATAAAGAAAAGCAATGTAAATTTGTACAAGAAGTTTTTAAACTGTAAAAGATAAAAGCCTGATGGTTGGTTTTTTTTTTTAAGATTTTTTTTTTTTTTCCAATTACTCCATCAGGAATCTTTACAGGATCAGAAATTAATAAATTTCTGTTGGACAACAGTGATTTGATATAACTTCTTACTAAAAAATTGTATATTTTATCTCCCATATTAATTAAAAATATCTCACTAACACAATTTCCCTCAGCCAGCAAGAATTTGTTATAAAATCCAAACACCTTAACTGGAAGTATTTTTATGATTGATTGATCTGAATATATTTTGTGCGTCTCTAAGTCTTTGTTCCTCAACATTTTCTGAAGGAAAGAAGACAATCTTTTAATAAAATGCACAACTACCTCTGTGCAATCTTACAACAAGGGGTTTTGTTTACAACTTAAAAAACAAAACAAAGCAAAACAAAAAACTATACCTTGTATGTTCACATTTATCATTTGATTTCCCTCATCTTTCTTTGTTTCTAGGCTTATTAGGACACAAGTGTGCTTAAAAATAAATATTTGTATTCAGTTCTGACAGTCTGCTGGTACTCAGCAGAGCATTAAAATCCCAGACAGATGCTCTACTCCAGAATGTCCTTTAAAATATTATCAGGTACCACATTTTATAAATATACCTCATAATTTTTAGCATCATTGTTTGAAGTTTGATTTTTCATAAGTATTGTTTACTGGTTCACAGTGCTGTATCTTCAAAGTGTTATAAACTATTATATTTAAGTCAGCATCATCAGGGACCCAACATAAATGTCTTTATGCAAAAGCGTGTCATGGAGAATAAACAAGAGGAGTTAGATATGCAGGGTGTGCTTACCTAATTTGCATTACAAAAACATGGTGGGATGGCTCCCCAAACTGGAGTGTTGGAATGGAAGGATACAGGCTCTTTAGGAAGGACAGGTAGGAGTGATGAGGAGGTGGTGTCACCCACTATGTCAGTGAGTATCTGGGGTGTATGGAGCTCTGCCTGGGATGGATGAGGAGCTGACAGAGAAAGTACTAAAGGGAAAGCAAGGACAGGTGACACTGTAGTGAGGAGTCCCCTACAGGCCACCAGATCAGGAAGATCAAGCAGATGAACAGAGAGAGGCAACCTCATGTTCACAAGCTCTGGTCCTCATGGACCACCCACCTTCAACCACCCACCTTCAACAACGCTATAGGGCACAGCAGCCATCCAGTACCTAAAGGGGGGGCCTACAAGAAAGCTAGGGAGTATCCATTATCAGTGAGTATAGTGTTATGGAAAGTGGGAATGGTCTTATATAAAAAAGTTTAGATTTAGATTAGATGTAAAGGAGACATTCTTAGATGGTGGTACGGCATTGGAACAGGTTGCCCAGAATAGTTTCAGATGCCCCATCTCTGGAAGTGTTCAAGGCTAGGTTGGGCCCACCCAGGCTAGCTTTGGGCTACCTGGTCTAGTGGGAGGTGTCTCTAGTGGGAAGGGGGTTGGAAATAGATTATCTTTAAGGTCTCTTCTAGACCAAAACATTCTATCATTTTATGGTAATATAAATTAAAAACTATTAAACTTAATATTTAAGATTTAAATATTAAAATTAAGACTTGCACACACACCACTGGAGACTATGTGTTTGGGGTCTCAAACCTTTTCTACAACTTTTCTGTATACAGCCTCCTAGAAAGTACAGTGCAGCAATAAATACTCAATCTGTAAATCAGCCTGAGAACAAGAAATTGTGAATAAGTTAATCTAAATTAGTGTATGTAATGGCAATTATATAAACAATGTCTGAGTGGGGGTGAGCCATAATCAAATCCAGAGTATTTTAATGTGATTCTTAATTCATTTTGTTCAGCATGAAAAATAAATAAATAAATAAATAAATAAATAAGAAGAAGAAAAGAAGCAAAATCTATGCAGAAAAAAAAGTGCTGCATTTTTTAAAAAGGTTTATTCCTGTACTTTCTTTTATTGATTACCCTTAATCATATTAGAATTTTAAGAGCAGAATATTACATGTAGAATACACATTTACAATTTTTTATCACTAAAGAATTTATACAGATTGTCTATTCAGATTAAGTTTCTTCATGAGTGTTTTTTTTTTTTTTTTTTTTGAAATTAATGCCATCCGTGTGAATGACTTTCTTTTTTTTGCAGCTGTCTAGGAAATGTCTCTCTTGCAGATATATTCATACAGAAAATCTAAAGACAGCACATTAAATTTGATTCTGACCTGTTCAGAGGTAAGAATTGTGCCCTGGAAAATGTCTCTATGGTCAATAAACCTTTGTCATCTCATCTTTTAAAGATAGCATCTTCCAGGCCTGGAGAAAAGCCATGTAGCTTGCATATGTTGGGACTCAATGAGATTTCTGGCACAACACTAAGCTACCTGATTGTTTTTTGCTTTCCCCTTCCCCCCCCCCCTTTTTTTTTTTTTCCCTCAGAATAGACCTTCTAAGAATGTCTTCTGTGATCTCCAGAGGAAGAAAATGTCTTTAGCATAAATCAATCTGACAAAAAAAAAAAAAAAAAAAAAAAAAAAAAAGGAAGGTAATATGTTGCTACAACTGCTTTACTATACACAGTTGTTTCAAGTTTCTGTAAAATATAGCTATTTCTAAGTCTATCGCATTTCAACTGCTCAGTTATAGGATTTATGGATGGTTAGGCTAATATAAGCTTTTATTTTATGTCTGTGATGCTCAAATAAACTGCCAGTCAGATTCTTAACATGACTTTTTGTGTGTTTTATCCAGTTTCTTTCTACAATCGAATTTTTAATAGACTTGCTGGAAGTACAACACTTTGCACTAATCCTAATTTAGAAAGTGTTCATATGAGGAAAAGCAAAATAAAATTGAATTAAATTAAATTAAAAAAAATTAATAATCATGGTTGAATCTAGAAATTGTCTACTGGTTAAACTGTCTGAAATTTACATTTGAGAGATATATGAATTCCTGATTTTGGTGGTTGGTTCCTTCAAAGTACTGCCTCATTTCACATGAAAATCTGCCTATTTAGATTTCTACTGGACAGAAGTAGAAATGGGAGAGGGCATTTGAATCTTATCAGAGTCATTATATATAAATTTTAGGTTAGCATTAATCCGTATCATATGGTTCTGTGTGTGCCATAGAAGTGTTTTTTTTTGTTTGTTTGTTTTTGTTTTGTTTTGTTTTGTTTTGTTTTCTCTCTTCAGCTTGTAGGATACAGGAGGAGTCATCTCACATTTTTCCAGTTGTAGTTTTGGGAACAGTCTTGTGGTAAGAAAATCTTTCGGTGAAAAGTATCCATAAAATCTCTGTCACCATTGCAGTCAAAACATGCTAAACTGCAGGTCTGCCCTACTGTAGGTTTCTGTTATGCTTCAGAAATATTAAATGTTGATTTATGCTAATGATTCAAGCTAAATATTCATCTATTAAGAAAAAAGACAAAAAATATATATCTTTTTTATTGATTGACTCTGACAAAAAAAAAATAATATAATTCTTTCTACATGTGTTGAAAAGGCAGAACAAATGAAAGAGATGATAAAGAACAATACTGCCTATTTTTTTTTTATTAAAAAAAAATGAAAAAATTTAAAACAAAACAAAAAACAAACAAACAAAAAAACTTGATAGCAAGAGCTTGATTAAAACAAAACAAAACAAAATTCTAGAGAATTTAGAAGGGTACACTGAAAGATATTGATTTCTGAAATGAATTTTTCCAGTACTGGGAAAAGAACCCTAATGAGTGTTTTCTACAAACAGAGCAGTACATTTAACAGTGTGTTTAATTATCATGATTACTTTTGAGGGTCTTCCTGTATTAAAGTCAGGATGCTCAGTTATAGTGGTTTGTCAGTGTTGTAATGTCTTCATTCACTTTGATCTGTAGTCTTCCAGAGTTTCAACTTACGTGAAAATAAAATAAATAAAAATAAAAATAAAAATTAATAAAAATTAAATAAAAATAAAATAAAATAAAAATAAAAATAAAAATAAAAAATAAAAAGACAAGTAATCTTTTCCATTTTTCCAGTGGTAAAACATGAGAAGTTTCTGATGCAAATGAAGACACGAAGCTATAGATTTGTCTGTTTTCCTCTAATACAGATACAGAAGAAATGACTAAATGACTGGAACTTTATTTGCATGGTATGTTCCAAAATGTATAGAGATCTTTTTCAGAAACTTTTTGTTGTTGAACCACCACCGTCAACTCTTGGATTATCAGTTATCAGGTTCTTTCTGTTCTACATATGATTGGATTTATCCATGTGCAAATATGTTAGTAATTAACTTGGTTTCAGGGAATGCTAAACTATTTTTTGTGTGTGTGTTTCTGTTCTTATCTGTTTTAAAACTCAAAATCCTGGGCATTTCTGCAATACACTTGTTTTTCTTTTTAAACGGGAAAGATTTTTTAAAAAATAATTATTTTCTAATTTGTTTAAGTGAATTGAGCAATACCCGTGAAATTTAAATTTGCCTAGGGTTCCTCACCTTGAAACAGAAGTCTGTTTGCTCAGTGATGAACATTTCCATCCAAGTAATGCACCCGTAGAGTGTATAACAGGTATAAAGATTAACATGTAGACTGCATTGCTACAGTACTTGAGATCCTTCCTACATTAGCAACTACATGTTAGAGACCTGGTAAGGATTAAATCCCTTCTAGATGAGAAAGCTTGACTGTGGAGTTGGAAGGAGTCTTTACTGCTACACAGTTGACATACTCCTTTAATTACCCTCACTTTATTTGGTCTTAGCTTTTCACAAGATTAACTTCTACTATAATTATTGCACTACTTTCAACCAGCATTCACTAAGCAACTGACTACTGGGAGACCATGAATTATTTAAATACTAGTTTATATACTCATTGTTTAAATAGATATTGTTTTCATATCAGATTTTGGATCTAAGTTGATAGTACATATGGACCTATGTACTGATGGTATGTATATCTGTATTGTGTTTTGTATTGCTTGTGAATATGATCAAATGAACCTTGTACATTTAACACTGGCACAAAGACTTTCAGATATGTGAGCCAACTGAGATGTAGATTTCAAAGGGCCTAATGTGCTATGAAATTTGATGTACATGTATTTGATGTATAAAAGGTGTAATTTGCAGGCAGCCTACCTTTATACTAAGCCTAAAGCCATGTGGGTGTGCATATGTAAAGTTTCACACAAGTGCTAATTTAGTTATAACTTCTTCCTTGTATTCACCCATCTTTGAACATTTTCTTCCTAGTTATCTCAGAAATATTCCTGTTTCATAATAGTAACTTGCAAAAATTATATGTTCACCAGCATAAATATGATACTGTTGTCAGAATCATCAGGAAGTTGATATGTCTGACCCACAGAGAGCAAAAGCAAATTCTCAAAGTGAAGCCCCCAAGCTCTTCAACCATTTGAACTACAACCAGAAACTGCAGACACAAAAATGGGCCCACAGGTATTCTGCTTTTCTTATGCTTCCAAGAAGAAAAATATCTTCTCATCAGAATATAGTAACATAAAGAAACCCCTTTTCAACAACTACACAAGTCCAGCATCCCTTGCCAGATATTTTGTTAACAAATAACTTGCCCTCTACGTATTTTCCTTTTCTTATAAAAGATTGCTAGTTTTAATAGAAACATATCTGATCAGGCATAAGCAATAGGTAGTGTAAGGAAATGGTGTACCCAAAGAGCAGTTAACATGTTTCTGATGTGGGAGAGTGATTTTGGGGTGATTTGAGGAGCAAATGGCTTTCAGTTTATATGGGAGAACTGCAGAATTATTTACAAATATCATCAGTTTAATCCAAGGCCTATCAAAGTAAGGAGAAAGACTCCTACTAATTTCAGTAGTTCTTTGATTGTGTCTGCACCAAGACTATGGCAGGATCAGTATGGAACTGCAGCTCAATTTTATGTTTCAAATTAGGTACATGCTATGTTAGTACCTGAGAAAATTGCCTACAGCCCTGATTTAGAGAATATGCAAACACATTGATAGCAATACATATGTCAAACATCCATTAAAGGCACACAGGAGCTTAAGAAGAACTTGAGCATTTGAAATAATAATTAAAAAAAAAAAAAAGAGTAATGGAGAAGGCTGAAGTGCTCAATGATTTTTTTGTCTCAGTCTTCATTGAAAAGAGCTCCAGCCATATAGCCCAAGATCAAGAAGGAAAAGACGGGTACTTGGAGAATAAAAAAATACCTGTTGTAGGATTCTCCATTTTTTTCTCCAGTTTTGAGACCATCTAAGGAACCTGGAGGTTCACAAGTCCATGGGATCCAAAGAGATGTATCTGTGAGTCCTGAAGGAACTGGTGGACCTAGTTGCTTAGCCTCTCTGCATCATAATTGAGAAGTCATGGCAGTGTGGTGAAGTTCCCATTGATTGAAAGAGAAGAAACATAACCTCCATTTTTAAAAGGGGAAAAAATGAAGGACCAGGGATTTACAGGCCAGCTGGTCTCACCTCTGTGCCCAGCTAGAGCATGGAGCAGATCATTCTGGAAACTATGCTAAGACACTTGGAAAATAAGAAGATGATTGGTAACAGCCAACATGGCTTCATTAAGGGCAGATTGTGCCTGAAAAATCCAATGGCCTTCTACAAAAAGGTTGTAGCACTGGTGGATAGGGGGAGAGCAACTGACATAATCTACCTGGACTTGTGAAAAGCATTTGACACTGTCCCCCATGATATCCTCATCTCTAAATTGGAGAGATATGGATTTGATGGATGGACAACTTGGTGGGAAAGGAATTGGCTGGATATTTGCACTCAAAGAGTTGCAGTCAACAGCTCAGTGTCCAACAGGAGATTGGTGACAAGTGGTGTTCCTCAGGGGTTGGTATTGGGATCAGAGCTGTTTAACATCCTAATCAGTGATATGGATAATGAGATTGAGTGCACCCTCAGCAAGACTGTTGAACCAAGCTGTGTCGGTTCAACACACTGAAGGGAAGGAATAACATCAAGAGGGACCTAGACAATCTTTAGAGGTGGGCCTGTGCGAACCTCATGAGGTTCAACAAGGTGCTGTGCAAGGGTCAGGACAATCCCAAGCAAAAATAAAGGCTGGGCAGAAAATGTATTGAGAGCAACTGTAAGGAGCACTTGGAGGTGTTGACTGATGAAAAGCTCAATATGAGCTGACAATGTATGCTTGTAGCCCACAAAGCCAACCATATTCTGGGATGCATTAAAAGAAACATGGTGAGCAGGTCGAGGGGGCTGATTCTTTCCCTCTCCTCTGTTCTTGTGAGACCCCACCTGGAGTTCTGTGTTCAGCTCTGTGGTCCCCTGCACAAGAAGAACATGGCCCCATTATAGTGAATTCAGAGGAGGGCCATGAAGATGGTCAAAGGGCTGGAACACCTCCCTTATGAAGACAGGCTTAGAGACCTGGAGATGTTCAGCCTGAAGAAGAGAAGGCTCCAGGGACATCTTATAGTAGCCATCTAGTACCTAAAGGGGAGCCTACAAGAAATTTGGGGATGGACTTTTTGTCAGTGAATGTAGTGATAGGACAAGAGGGATTGGTTTTATGCTGAAAAAAATAAAATAAAATAAAATAAAATAAAATAAAATAAAATAAAATAAAATAAAATAAAATAAAATAAAATAAAATAAAATAAAATAAAATAAAATAAAAATATATATTTAGATTAAATGTAAAGAAGACATTTTTTTCTCAGAGGGTAGTAAGGCATTGGAACAGGTGGCCCAGAGAAGCTGTGGATGTCCCATCACTGGAGGTGTCCAAGTCCAGGTTGAAAAGGACTTTGAACAACCTGGTCTAGTGGGAGGTGTCCCTGCCGATGGCAGGGTGGTTGGAATTAGATGTTCTTTAAGACTCCTTCCAATAGAAACCATTCTATGATTCTATGTCTTTTCTTCAGTTGTAGTTGCTTTCTTCTTCATCATAACACAGTCAGTCTGCAGCCTTATAGCTAGGACTTTCTCTTCACCTGTCTTTCTAGTGGTTCTCAGATGGCACAGAATATTATATTTCTTCATAAATAACACTGTATTTCACACCAGATCATCCTGAAAACTATTCTAAAACACATGGAAAATCAGGAGGTGATTGGTGACAGCCATCATGGCTTCATTAAGGGCAGATAAATCCTGATAAATCCAGTGGCCTTTAAATGTTTAATTTATTAAATCTGCAAATTGTCTACAAATATGTAATACAAATATCTATCTATTTGTTACTTGCAATATCATTTCCACAGTCATAATCATGATTTTATATTAAATACACTGTGTAAATGCACAATTAAAAATGTTGTTATGAATATGTATGTTGGTACTTGGCTAGATTGCTTGCAACCAGTTACTGCACGGGCTGCTTTGAACACTCACTATACAAAATGCTGTGATTACCCAAAATTTCAAAAAATTTTCAGCTCTGCAGTAAGATAATTTTCACTCCCAAAGCAAATTTTATAGTGGACAAAGAAAGTCTGAATTCATCTAAATGACTTTGTCAGCATAGCATATCCCCAGTACAACATCTTCTTAGTAGATTAGTACCTCTGCTTCCAACTGTAAACGAAAATCAGTCCTTATTTAATATCATTATTTATGCATTTTTTTTTATTTTATTTTATTTATCTAGCATTTATGTAATGTCTAATAGCTTTGAGCAAGGAAGATGGCCTGTTGAACAACATCTTGCAGTTAGTCTGAATTCTTCAGTAAGAGTAAAAAATATTCTTATTGGGTTCCTTTCTGGAAATTGCATATGACAGCATAAAAAATACCTTCATTAAATGTTAACTTTCAAATCTAGCACAGGGATGTGAAAGTACGGATAAGAAGGTAGTGGAAGAATTTTTTCCACTCCCTTAATTATGATGACATGACTCAATATGTTAGTATTATCTACAGAAAAAAAAAAAAAAATGTATTGGGAAACATAGATATGATACTGGATATGATACATCAACCTAGCAATCAACCTAGCACTAAAGTGCTAGACAGAGAAAAGGAGTGCCTAAGTGCTATTCGATTAGATTCATTGCAGTTTGATTTTTATTTTTTTTTTTTTCTCCATTACACTGAAATTGGGCAGAAATTTCAGAAATGCGCTGGGGAATCTAAGTCATGCCTCTGGACTTCAAAAGACAAATTTGTCTCTAAGATTCTCAGATGAAATCTGCAGCACATTTATTAAGTAGAAAATAATAGAAATCCATGGAAGTACTCACTGAGAGAGCAAGAGCAATGAGCCATTGCAATATGTAATTCACATAATACTGAGAGTAGTTGCATACAAAGAATGAACATACGCTGATGGAAAGTTATATGAGCTCATCCTTGTCAAGGAACCCATTAAAGCGGCTAAACCTGAGATACAATTGGATTACTGAAATCTCTTGTATAACATCAGAGTTAATAAAATAATAACACAAATGCACTACATAATCAGAAGCAAATTGAATTATGTCAATTTTCTGCTCACTTTCTGTCTGCTTTATGTGTATTCTCTTTTAGAAGTAGAAAAGGATTTATCTACTTTCAAAGCATTCTTGAGGTAGCAATTTCCAAAGCAATTTTGATACAAGAAGGATTTTAGATCCTGAAGCTTTAAACCATGGTGACCTTATGAAAAACAGTGCAGAAATACATTTAATTAAATGAAATTAATTAATGTAGTGTTCATATATATATATTTAAATGAAAACAGCAGATTTCCATTGTTTTAAGTGGGTATAACCAGCAAAGATAAGTGTAAAAAGTTGAACTATGTAAGACCTGTTCCAACATTTAATGAGTAAAACAGATGACCTTGACAGCTACAACTCCCCTAGAACATGCTCCAAGGCAATATTAATTTAGAAATTTTCAAAAATGTGTTTGAATGTACTTGTGCACAGTATCAGGGTATATATGGACAGTCAATTTAAATGTATTGATTTTTCTCTGCCATCAGACATGCCCTTTAAAACAAGTACCTTGATTATAAAGTCTGCTTTTTAGCTTTTGTGTACCTCTCAGCACTTCTTTGCAAAGCTTATCACTCCAAATTTTTTTTTTCATGGACAAGGTGTTTTATGTTGTGGTGATGGATTCTAAGAAACTGTCCTCATATTGGTCTCAGTATCTGACATGTAAGATCCTGGAAGACAAGAGAGACATAGTGTAAATGTGTGAAATACACTCCTAGTACCAGCAACAACAAAAAGCCTAATATAGTGAGTCATTTAAATACATATATTAATTTATAGGACTGAGAGAATAAGTACAGAACTTGACAGTGAATACTGTGCTTTCCATTGTGCTCAACAGAAGCAAAAACCTCATGTATAGCAAATTCCATGATTCAACTTCCTCCTAGCCACACAGCTGTTGACCCAGGAAGACCTGCATTTAGCATGTTATTCTGTTGTGTTTATATCACAGCCTCGTATATAGTTGAGTTATTGCTAGGGCTAGCACACAGATGACTTGAGAATAAGTTCTAGATGGGTGAATAAAAAGAGTTACATTTATTTGTTTGTTTTCTTTTTTTTTTCAGTCAGATATAAGGTTGAGGCAGGCCTATGACTGGACTCTAGGAGCTTAGGCCAAGCATATCGAGAAAGGGGCCTCATTTTCTAAGCTTAACACACACAAAGTAGATATAAATTCTATATAGTTATATTAAACTGACTTTTCCTCTTCTCAGGTGAGCATGCTAACCACTCTGCATGTTGTGAGTGACTGGCTAACATTCTATAAACAAGTAAATTCTTTTGTTCATCAAGTCACTGTACCCAGTGAATGGTGCTTTTCAAAGAGGAGCAGAAGGGAACAGAGGAGTCCCATTTCGGAACAACTCTAGACTCCTGCTTTAAAACACATTCGGAAGATACTGATTTAAATTTCCAAAGAGAGACATCACCACCACATGCTCCGCAAATTATCTGGAGATAATAACTCAAAGAAAAATAGATTAGCCAACCATGACAAGTAGCTGAATGCTACACTGTGAACAATGGTATTTTAATAAAGCTACCTACAGTTATTCAAAATTTTAAATGAAAAGTGTTGGAGTGGACACATCAGCTGATAAGATCAGTAAGTGTATTAAACTAACATCCACATGTCAATAAAGACAAAATGAGATTTGAAGTAATAAGGATACTACAGGGAGAGAAATTTCAAAATTATGTAAGACATCTAGAAAAAAAAGGTTCTATGTTCTTTAAATATCATGTTGAACATGCTATACAGTTTCAAAGTAATAAGCCTATCTGAAAGTATATGAAAGCTATGTTGACATTAGGTTATCCATCTCAGTACAAAGAATTAAATTAAATGCTTGATATACTTCCTCCTTTTTATGTTATCTTTAATCTTTTGCATCAAAAATGTGTGTAAAATAACTTCAAAATAATTTAATTGTAAATCTTTGCAACAATTAACAGCAGGCTCGTACTTTAATAATTCATCAGCAGTGAGTGATCTTAAAAATAACACAGTGACCTGAAAGCTTCAGTCCTGAAAGCATCTTTGCTATAACACCTTCTCAATGTACATAGACCAGTTTTTATACACCTGTTTTGCTGGTGCATTCTGTCACCCAACTCATATTTTATGTGATTGCTTCTTTGAAGATGTTAAGGGAATAGGCTTGATTTTGATAGTTATTTCCTGGGATTTGGGTAGTGTGGTTGTTAATCTATTGCAAAAGACATTTTCGTTTTTTGAATACATCATAATCTGAGTGTACTTTGCTCTTATCAGTTTTCTTTTGACTTATGAATTCTGCTTTTCATTTCCTCTGAGCTCTTTTACTAATTGACAGGTGGTCTTGATGTGGTTCACTACAGCAACCTCTCTCAGGTTACTGGATGACTCTCCAGATGTTTAATTTCATGATTTTGATATGCTTCAGTGACTTTCTAGGCTACTTCTATTGAACACTAGTACACTTATCTCCCTCTCCTCTTTTCATTTCTCCCATTAGAAAAAAAAGTGATTTGTTGTTGTCTCACATTTAAATTAATTCCCTTCGCATTAGTTTCAGAATTTTAAAGAATCTTTCAAAAGGTTAGTCATGGAAAGCCTTCAAAACTCAACACATTTCCATATGCAATATGAACATCTTTGTGATGTTGCATATAATTATGATGCTTGATAGTACACCATACTCAAATCCAGCATTGCATTGTGATCCCCACCATGACTCAAGTTCTTTAATTTACAGACATGCAGAATATATATCTATATATCTATATATATGTATGTATATGAGAGAGATTTATGAATCTCAAATTGTTTCAAAATTTTGGGGTGGGAAATGTATTTCATTTATTATCCCTAGGCACTGCAAATCTTCCTTTTTGTTTGGTACATATGACATCTAGAATGACAAAATGTTCAGATCTGTAATGTTTTGTCAAGAGATCGTTTTACAGGCTCTGGATAAAGAACATAATAATTGTTCTGCAACACCTGAAGCCTCCTGTAAATTGTTTTATGCTGCCAGCTTTCCTTTATTATACTTTTCCTGCCATAGATCTGTGAATGAACAAAAGCTTTTAAGATGACACCCACTTATTTTATTACATTGCTGTATACTTGACAGTCTTGAATTAAGTTGATTTACTTCCATCTCTGTAATACATGTATGCTGGCTACTGTACCTAGGTAAATATCTCTGTTCAGCTAAAATACAGACGTACAAATTTAAATGAAGCAAGCTATTTTATTTACCAATTTTGACTGATAAAAACATTTTAATCATTGTTCTCCAACTTCATCCACTGTTAAAACTTAAATTCAAGTACAGAAATAATTGGTAAAGTTCTTTAGATTTTTGAGAAAGATTAATATCAAAAGGTCTTAAGGGAGCCTCTTCTATCAGCAATTCCAAAACCACAAAGTTTATCTATGAAAAAAATCATGACAAATTTGGAGATATACTCACTCACCTTTGCATTGTTCAGATTATCTTTGCACAAAATTTTTTGGTAATTTGCAAGTCACTGTTTATTTCTCCTATCCAACCCAAGGAATACTTACTTAGAGAGAAACATGTTAAATTCAGAACTGCTTTCAAAACCAGAAATGATTTTTTTTTTTTTCTGCTACATATGCTTCAGTTATTCTAGGAAGATAATGCAGGTTTATATACTTAAGAATTATACAAGTCCTCCTCAAGTTATATACTATTCCAAGGTCATAGTAATCCAAGACTCCTTATGAGTAGTGTTTTCATGGATTTAGAAAACCTATCTTTGTCATTAAGGGAGGGGGAGGAAAGGGAAATAAAAATAAGGTATTTCTGCAGTTTTCTTCATGACAGTTTCTTGAAAAGAAAGTCCCTTCTACACAGATTAAGTCCTGAAACAAAAGATATAAGCTCAAAAAAAAAAAAAAAAAAAAAAAAAAAAAAAAAAAAAAGTATGTATGCTAAACAATATTTTACAGAGAAATACATCCCATGAAAATTACCTCACTTTACATGCACACAAAATCATAAAAATTGGATCGACTCAACTTAGTTTTGACATCCACTGTGTTGAATGTCTACACTGGAGCAACACATTTGGGCTCCGTTATACTCAGTGCAAAGCCAGTCAATATGACCAATGAATTTTAAGGTGCAGGTTATCTTAAAATAAATTGACAGAGGAAAAGATAACCAAAGAGGAGAGGTAAATAAGCTGAAAGAGGTATCAAACTGTTGTACATTATAAAAACACGTGTATATATATATAGAGAGAGAAATAATGCAGTGAAACATACAGACAGATTTAACTGTCATGAAGAAGTGAGTCATTTAGTAACGTTTTAATGGATTTCATCTACCACTAGCAAATAATTCCTCACATGTGCAAAAAAAAAAAAAAAAAGTTCAGAAAACGGAATACTCTAACTTCTATGCCCAAACACTCTCTTGTTCCAACAATTGGCACCACTTGAGTAGCATAAGGTATTGAAAATGGCTAAAACTAACTAAATGAGGATTCCCTAGTTAGACCAAATCTGTAATTTGTCTTTTCCTGCACTATATCCATTGGCTTTGGCATAGGGCATGAAAGGACTCCTCACTGGGCATGAAAACAGACTACACTGTTATAATCAACAGTATACATCTTACAGCTCTATGTAGGTGTGTACCGACACTTAACTTTGTATAAATTAAATAGCTGCTTCTTTTAGACTAAAAGATGGAAAGACAACCTGGGGTGGGAGGTGGGGGAGTGATTCTTTGCCTGTCTAAGTGCAGGACACCTGACTGTTGTATTTTTTATTTATAAAGTCACGCAGTAACACAGATCCACCTCATTATACTTGCAATCCATCTTGTTCACAATGTTATTCAATAAATGGCAACTTCTTGGTAAAACAGCCATAATCAATGTGCATAAACTAATTTTTTTGTTAGTTATGATTTTACAAGGTCATTTTTATTGGTGCAACTAGACTGATAGATAATATTGTAATTCTTTTCAAAGACACAGACAGTTATAACACAATTAAGTAACCAAGGATTGATCCTAGCTACATCAAAATCAGTTGAAACTGATGGCACCCAGATAGAAACAAAGAGAAGCTCAACACATTTCAGGATAAGCAAGGCTTGAAGTAGAAAACAGTCCAACCCTCTCTCCCCTGTTTCTCCCCAAATTCTTGCTCTACTCTGTATTTAATACGCAATATTTAAAATGTTTAAAGTGGCAACATTTTCATAACAGTCTAATAAAGCACAGACATTTTAAAAAGTCATTGACATGGTCTTGTCAATAGTTTGGATCTTCGTTCATACTAGAAAGCTGAAAGGTTATCTAAAAAGGAGAAAATCTAGCCCTTTGTTTCAATGTGACAGATGTACTTGCCTTGAGCACTAACAAGGCATAGCTAATTACTGATACAGTTGCAGAAAAGGAACTTTGACAGTCATGATCTATGAGCAAATTTGTCTTCCAAATGGCAAGCCAAACAGAGGTTACTGAGGATCTTTGGCACTGACAGCATAGTGGGTGGGTTATAAAAAAATTTTGCATTTTTTTTTTATTGCTTAAGGGGAAACATCCCACGTTCAACTCAGATGATGTCTGAGACCATTTCATGCTTGTACTACTTCCACTAGATGTGCCAATATATCTTTTCATACATTGTCAAGAGGTATTTAATCCAACAGTTTATTAAAATCTCAATTTTTCTAAATTCTCCCATGATTTTAATGACACAGTATCTACTCAGAGATATCATTTGAAGAACGATTAACTCATATATCATAAAACAAATGCTTCAGCTTGTTTATCATTTGTCGTGGTTTAACCCGACCGGCAGCTAAACACCACGCAGCCGTTCGCTCACCCTCCCCCCTCCCTCTCTGGGACGGGGGAGAGAAATGGAAAGTGAAGCCCGTGAGTTGAGATAAAGACAGTTTAATAAGGCAGGAAAAAAAAATAACAAAAATAATAATAACAATAATAATAATGATGATACAATGGTGATAATACGAAAGTAATAATAGTATGTACAAACAAGTGATGCACAATGCAATTGCTCACCACCCGCTGACCGATGCCCAGCCTAACCCCGAGCAGTCCGGCCCCCTCCCCCCGGCTAGCCACCCCTATATATTGTTTAGCATGACGTCAGATGGTATGGAATACCCCTTTGGCTAGTTTGGGTCACCTGTCCTGGGTCTGTCCCCTCCCAGCTCTTACTGCACCCCCCAGCCTGCCCGTTGGCAGGACAGAGCAAAGGCTGAGATGTCCTTGGCTTAGTATAAGCACTGCTCTGCAACAATTAAAGCATCGGGGTGTTATCAGCACTCTTCTCATTCTAAGCCAAAACACAGCATTCCACCAGCTACTAGGAAGGAAATTAATTCTGTGCTAACTGAAACCAGGACATCTATCCACCCCTTATTCCATACCATTTATGTCATGCTCAGGTTACACTCTTTTCCATACATTCTAATTAGTCACCTATAGTAATCATGGTAGTGATAACATACAGTATAATATACTATTTAACATGGTGCAATTCAGTTCATGGGCTATTCTCACCCAGTATTAAATCTCCTTGAGGTACACACCGGACCTCTCCGTTCTTTTGCATCACCCACCAAGTATATCCAGGTCCCTGAGCGAAAACAATTCCACGAATAGGTTTGCCTTTTCCTGAGGCAGGAGTAGCCCAGACTGTTTTACCCAGCATATTTTTTACATGCACTACAGGAACTTTATCCCCATCTACAGTACGTAACAGGTTTGATTGGGCAGGTCCAGCTCGGTTGGTAGATCCCCTAGTATTGACTAACCAGGTGGCCTTTGCCAAATGCGTATCCCAGTTTTTGAACGTCCCAGCGCCCATTGCTTTCAAGGTAGTCTTTAACAGGCCATTGTATCGTTCAACTTTCCCGGAGGCTGGTGCATGATAGGGGATGTGATACACCCATTCAATACCATGTTCTTTGGCCCAAGTGTCTATAAGGTTGTTTCGGAAGTGAGTCCCATTGTCTGATTCTATTCTTTCTGGGGTGCCATGTCGCCATAGGACTTGTTTTTCAAGGCCCAGGATGGTGTTCCGGGCGGTAGCATGAGGCACAGGATATGTTTCCAGCCATCCGGTGGTTGCTTCCACCATTGTAAGTACGTGGCGCTTGCCATTGCGAGTTTGAGGGAGTGTGATGTAATCAATCTGCCAGGCCTCTCCATATTTATATTTCAGCCATCGTCCTCCATACCAAAGAGGCTTTGACCGTTTGGCTTGCTTGATTGCAGCACATGTTTCACAGTCATGAATAACCTGTGCTATAGCGTCCATGGTCAAGTCCACCCCTCGATCACGAGCCCATCTGTATGTTGCATCTCTACCTTGATGGCCTGAGGTGTCATGGGCCCATCGGGCTATAAATAATTCACCTTTATGCTGCCAATCCAGGTCCACCTGAGCTACTTCAATCTTAGCAGCCTGATCCACCTGCTGGTTGTTTTGATGTTCTTCAGTAGCCCGATTCTTGGGCACATGAACATCTACGTGGCGTACTTTCACAGCCAGGTTCTCTACCCGAGCAGCAATATCTTGCCACAATGCAGCAGCCCAGATAGGTTTGCCCCTACGCTGCCAGTTGTTTTGCTTCCATTGCTGTAACCATCCCCACAGGGCATTTGCTACCATCCATGAATCGGTGTAGAGATAGAGAACTGGCCATTTTTCTCGTTCAGCAATGTCTAAAGCCAGCTGAATGGCTTTCACTTCTGCAAACTGACTCGATTCACCTTCTCCCTCAGCAGCTTCTGCAACTCGTCGCGTAGGACTCCATACAGCAGCCTTCCATCTCCGATGCTTCCCCACAATACGACAGGACCCATCAGTGAACAGGGCATATTTCTTTTCATTCTCTGGCAACTGGTTGTACAGTGGGGCTTCTTCAGCACGACCCACCTCCTCCTCTGATGATATCCCAAAGTATTTGCCTTCTGGCCAGTCCATGATCACTTCCAATATTCCTGGGCGACTGGGGTTTCCTATTCGAGCCCGCTGAGTAATCAGTGCAACCCACTTGCTCCATGTAGCATCAGTTGCATGATGCGTAGAGGGGACCCTTCCCTTGAACATCCAGCCTAGTACCGGTAATCGGGGTGCTAGGAGGAGCTGCGCTTCAGTACCGACCACCTCCGAAGCAGATCGAACTCCTTCATATGCTGCCAATATCTCCTTTTCAGTTGGAGTATAGCGGGCCTCAGATCCTCTGTATCCCCGACTCCAAAACCCCAGAGGCCGACCTCGAGTTTCCCCAGGTTCTTTCTGCCAGAGGCTCCAGGTGGGGCCGTTCTGCCCGGCTGCAGTGTAGAGCACATTCTTTACATCTGGTCCTGTTCGAACTGGCCCAAGGGCTACTGCATGGACTATTTCCTGCTTGATTTGTTCAAAGGCTTGTCGTTGTTCAGGGCCCCATTCAAACTCATTCTTCTTACGAGTTACTTGGTAGAGTGGGTTTACAATCAGACTGTAATTTGGGATGTGCATTCTCCAAAACCCCACAACACCTAGGAAAGTCTGTGTTTCTTTTTTGTTAGTTGGTGGAGACATAGCTGTTATTTTGTTGATCACATCCATTGGGATTTGACGACGTCCATCTTGCCATTTTATTCCTAAAAACTGGATCTCCCGTGCAGGTCCTTTGACTTTATTTTGTTTTATGGCAAAACCGGCTTTCAGAAGGATTTGGACTATTTTCTTCCCTTTCTCGAAAACTTCCTCTGCTGTGTCACCCCACACAATAATGTCATCGATGTACTGCAGGTGTTCAGGAGCTTCCCCCTGCTCTAGTGCAGACTGGATCAGCCCATGGCAAATGGTAGGGCTGTGTTTCCACCCCTGGGGCAGCCTATTCCAAGTATATTGGACTCCCCTCCAAGTGAAGGCAAATTGTGGCCTGCACTCTGCTGCTAGAGGGATGGAGAAAAATGCATTAGCGATATCAATTGTGGCGTACCACTTGGCTGCCTTCGATTCAAGTTCATACTGAAGTTCCAGCATGTCCGGCACTGCAGCACTCAGTGGTGGCGTGACTTCGTTCAGGCCGCGATAGTCCACTGTTAGTCTCCACTCGCCATTAGACTTTCGCACTGGCCATATGGGACTATTGAAAGGTGAATGAGTCTTGCTGATCACTCCTTGGCTCTCCAATTGACGAATTAGCTTATGGATGGGAATCAGGGAGTCTCGGTTGGTGCGATATTGCCGCCGGTGCACAGTTGTGGTAGCAATTGGCACTTGCTGTTCTTCGACCCTCAGCAACCCCACAACAGAGGGGTCCTCTGAGAGACCAGGCAAGGTAGATAATTGTTTAATGCCCTCTGTCTCTAAGGCAGCAATACCAAAAGCCCACCGGAACCCTTTTGGGTCCTTGCAGTATCCTCTTCTAAGATAGTCTATGCCAAGGATACATGGAGCATCCGGACCAGTCACAATGCGGTGCTTTTCCCACTCATTCCCAGTCAGACTCACTTCAGCCTCCAATACAGTCAACTGCTGAGATCCCCCTGTCACTCCACAAATATAGATGGGCTCTGGTCCTTTATAGCTCGATGGCATTATAGTACATTGTGCACCGGTGTCTACTAAAGCCTTATACTTCTGTGCGCGTGATGTGCCAGGCCATCGAATCCACACAGTCCAATAAACTCGATTGTCCCTTTCCTCCCCCTGGCTGGAGGCAGGGCCCCCCTAATCCTGGTCAGAATCTTCCTCGATTCTGTGTTTGAAGGACTGTCTGCTGGAAGTTGGAGCAGCAAACTTTTCGGAGAATCCCTTTTTCCTGATTGTTTTCTTTTGCAACTCACGTACCCGTGCCTCTAGGGTCGCGGTAGATTTTCCATCCCACTTTCTCATGTCCTCTCCATGGTCTCGTAAGTAAAACCACAGGGTGGCACGGGGTGAGTACCCACCATATCGTCTTCCTTGTGTGGGTGAACGCCTACCCCTGACAGCTGAGACACTGCTTTGTACAGGTGCGAAGGAGAATAATCTCTCTTCAAGTTGGTGAACCTTTTCAGAAAGTTTCTCCCAAGTGTTCTCCTTTGGTCGGTGGGCACTGGTTGGTTCAGGTGGGGAGGACAATAGATTCTCTTCAAGTTGGTGAACCTTTTCAGAAAGTTTCTCCACAGCTGAGACGCAGGCCTGTAAGGAAGAGGAGAGACTTTCTTCGTACTGCCGGAGTTGTTTAGCCGCTTCACCCACTGTGGGTTCCTCATCCTCTTTCCAGGCCATTATTGCCAATGAGCTGGCATATGATGATGGTGCACTCCGTACAAACTTCCGCCACATGGGTCGTGTACACTTGACTTCATCTGGATCTGTGGATGTTTGTTTGAGGTCTGGATCCTCATAAATCACTTCCCGTACGGCTAATTCCCTCAGGTACTGGATTCCCTTCTCCATAGTGGTCCACTTGCCTGGTAGACATAAAATATCTTCCTTGAAGGGATACCTTTCCCTCACAGCTGAGAGGAGACGCCTCCAGAGGCTGGTGGGTCGTGCTCCATCTGCAATTGCTTTGTCAATGCCGGCGTCTCGAGCAAGGGATCCCAGTCGCTTGGCTTCCCTGCCGTCTAATTCCACACAATTGGCTCCAGAGTCCCAGCACCGGAGCAGCCAGGTGACAAGCTGCTCACCTATACAGCGACCAAAATCTTTTCGCACATCTCGTAGCTCGCGCTCGTTTAGGCTTCGGGTAGTTACTGTTGCTCTTTCGGCATCCTCATCTTCCTCCTCCTGAATCCTTGACGGCCCAGCGTCGTCATCATCTTCGTCATCTCTATACTTAGTTTTGGCAGAAGCCTTACCTGGATTGGCAGAAGACTCTCTGCGTTCTAAACGACTTGAATTTCTATACCATATTTTCACCTTCTCTACAGGGGCAGCTTGCACTGCTACTGCTCGTTTCTCTGACTTTGTTACAGGGTCTGCCACAGGGGTTGGAATGCCCTCTGCAGGGTCAACTTGCACTGCTACAGCTCGTTTCTCTGACACGGCCACAGGAGCTGGAGCGGCTACAGGAGCTGGAGCAGTTGCAGGAACCGGAGCTGTAGCGGCTACAGGAGCTGGAGTTGGAGCTGGAGCAGTTGCAGGAGCTGGGACTGGAGCAGCAGTAGGAGCTGGAGCTGGAGCGGCTGCAGGAGCTGGAGCTGGAGCAGCTTCAGGAGCTGGGACTGGAGCAGTTGCAGGAACTGGGACTGGAGCGGCTGCAGAATCCACCGTAGGGGTCACAGTGGCCGTTGGATCTGTCACAGGGTTTGGAGTGGCCGCAGGGTCTGTCACTAAGTTGACAGCAGTATCAATGGCAGCTCGATAGGCATGAGCCAGGCCCCAGCACGTTACAATGATTTGTGTTACTTTGGAACTGCCAGAATCATTACACCTTTTTTTCAAGCATTCTGCCAGTTTTTGAGGATTTTGCCATTGTTCAGGGGTGAATTTCCAACACACTGGGGGTGCCAACTGCTCTAGATGCCTGCCCATATCCACCCATACTCCCTGCCACCCACAACTATACTGCCTCCGGGCAGATCTCCGGATGAGCTTCATAAGTAGTTGTTTAACTTTAAGCAGAATCTGAAGTGCATTCATGAGGCAGAACAACAAGACTATGGTATTCTGAGTATTCCAGAAATATTCAATATCTTGGAGAGCTATTGTGACAAGCTCAGGGGATAAGAGGGTGGTGAAGGAGGAAGGCAGAGTGACCCAGGAGGATACAGGGGTGGTGAAGGAGAAAGGGAGAGTAAGCAAGTAAGGAAAAATATCCTCCCCTTTCCCCTCCACAGATTGACTCTCTAATGGAGAAAAACAATAGGTATAATTGCTAATAGTTCCCAAGATGCTGTTTCCAAAGTACAGAGTCCACGATGTTACTGAGTATAAATACCAAGTTAGAGTCATGACCAGATATCTTATCGTCTCATAAGCCATTGCTATAACACTTAGTACCATAATGGTCTGAAACCAGGGCCCGGAGAGGAGAAACAACACTACAGAGAGCAAATACGGAAAATAATGTACTATAATACTCAATTTGGAAAACAGGCGCAGCAGAGTTGTGATTAAAGCAATCAGCATCATGACAAGTGACTATTAAGCAGGTCTAATCCTTACACCAATTTTAGTTTAACACACTCTGATCAGATCTGCCGTTATCTCAACCTTTCGGGCCCCACGTTGGGCGCCAAAAAGACTGTCGTGGTTTAACCCGACCGGCAGCTAAACACCACGCAGCCGTTCGCTCACCCTCCCCCCTCCCTCTCTGGGACGGGGGAGAGAAATGGAAAGTGAAGCCCGTGAGTTGAGATAAAGACAGTTTAATAAGGCAGGAAAAAAAAATAACAAAAATAATAATAACAATAATAATAATGATGATACAATGGTGATAATACGAAAGTAATAATAGTATGTACAAACAAGTGATGCACAATGCAATTGCTCACCACCCGCTGACCGATGCCCAGCCTAACCCCGAGCAGTCCGGCCCCCTCCCCCCGGCTAGCCACCCCTATATATTGTTTAGCATGACGTCAGATGGTATGGAATACCCCTTTGGCTAGTTTGGGTCACCTGTCCTGGGTCTGTCCCCTCCCAGCTCTTACTGCACCCCCCAGCCTGCCCGTTGGCAGGACAGAGCAAAGGCTGAGATGTCCTTGGCTTAGTATAAGCACTGCTCTGCAACAATTAAAGCATCGGGGTGTTATCAGCACTCTTCTCATTCTAAGCCAAAACACAGCATTCCACCAGCTACTAGGAAGGAAATTAATTCTGTGCTAACTGAAACCAGGACATCATTTTATTTAGGATCTATAAAAATTCTGTTGGTAAATTGATTTAAAAACAACTATTTCAGAAATGTCTGAAGCCTTTGATTGTCTTGTCATCTCAAACATTATGCAAATTTCTGAGAGGTTGCATTCTGGTAAAAGTAAATTGCAATAAACTGATGTTATTGTACAAAATCAGATTCAATACTTTACCAACTATGATAACTGTAATAAAATGAAAAACACATCTGAACAGTATTGACATTAACTTTCAGTCCTCATTTTTAAAGTGTTTCATTCATAATATTAAAACTTTTTCAATTTCTTAGATCACAAAAAAAAATGTTCAGATAAGACTAAGGAAAAATATTATTGTTTATCAAGAAGAAATAATTATTCTTATTTACCACAAAAGCAAACAAATATTTATGTTTCCTCAGTGATAGGTGCGGTATGAGGACTGAAATATAATTGTAATATGAAGGACTTTTTAGTCAACATTTACTCACCTAAAGTAAATACATTACACATTTGGGCTGTTGTTGTTTTTCTGCAAATATTAGAAGTCTTCTTTAAAATCTATCACAAGACCTTTGGGTATAATAAGATCAAATCATTTGGGTCAGATCCCAAATGGGATTAAGCTTCCTGGCACAAAACATTGTAGCAATTCAATGTTCGGCAATGAGCCCAGACGTGTAATTCAGGGATTCCTTACATTCCCACATTCCATGGACAATGAAAGAGAAAAACTAGTACTTGTAATTGTGATATTCTGTAGTCACCATGAGAAGCAGAATTACTTAAAACAGGTATTACAAGCACAAAACCACCAGTATATGAAGCTTCATTCCTCTTTTCTGCCTTAAGTGTCTGTACGTCACTAGGGTTCTCTACTTAAAACAGCTTCCTCCATATCTTTGCTTGAATCACACTGACTATTTGCAATGATTTTCCCATTATGCTCAGTAAATGCAACAGTTCAAGAATGACCTTGGTTTCATAGATTTCAAATACATGTTTCATCTTTTTGATAAAGAGGTCCTAATCACCAGGAGACAAACCTATACTCTTTTTTTTTTTAATAATAATTATATATATATATATTATTCCCTGTTTATAAATATCATTTTAATTATTACAAGGAAATGCAAATGTTGTTGAAACTCAGGTCCTTCTTCCTGAGTTTTGTAGCTTACCGTTTAGGGCATTCATACAGAAAACGGGAGTAACCAGTTTGAATTAAGAAGAAGCTCTGAACTCTGTTCTCCCACTCTGTGGATAATGACTGTGGATAATGACTAAACCTTTGTGCAAAAGTAAAAGTAGCTCTTCCATCAATATCTTTGAGATGTAACACTTTGAATTGAATATAGTGTTGTGTTTGTTCAGGACAGACAAATGCTACTTATAACAGTAACCTGGAAGGTGCTTCTCAAGCAAGGGATGTGTCTGAACTTTGAGCATGGCAACACTACCAGGCATGTACAGAAATTTAGTTACCTATACAAAGTTTATGATTACCTACATCTTATGACCTAGAGATTCAGCAGAGACATTGTGAATCTCTTCATGGGTTTCATAAAGTTCAAGCTAAACACTTGGGTGTTTTCACTGTATTTCTTAAGCAGTATAAATATTATGGATGAAGAAGACTTTAAAGAGTATCATCTTTCATTTTCATATGATATGCTTTTCATCTGACATTTATTCAAGTGCTGGAGATTTTTCAGCAACACAGAAATGAGCTGAGTTCCCATAAGTTATCAAACAGGACTATTTCTTCTTCTTTAGATTTACTTTTCTACAACTGCTGCATCATTTCTACCATTTACACATTTGACTTTTAAGAGACTTTTAGGCCAGGTTTTGTGCAGCAAGTGAACACTTAAACAGTTGATGTTGGGTGATGTATGCTTGAACATTATAGAAGACTAATTACAAAGACCTTTATGATAACAAACAAACAAACAAAAACTTTTCTCCAATTATTTTAATTCACTGAAAGAGCTGAGAAGAAATCCTTACTGATCTTTTCTGAAGTGTGTTGTTTATGCTCTGGTGAGCAAAAACAAGTCTTCTGCCTAAGTAGGACATGCAGAGAAGTACTGTGGCAGTTTACAGACCATATGTATAAAGGAAAGATAAGAAATGTTTTTTGTTGGTTGTTGTTGTTGGTTGGTTGGTTTGGTTTGTTTTGTTTTTCAGAAAAGGAAAGGATGGGCACAAGAACCATTTCTACAAAGAACACTATTACTTACCTTAACTCAGTCCCTCAAATCTGATCATCTGCACTGGGGCACAAATCCCTCCAGCTGGGGACTGGATGATACCTGATTTTATGCAAATGTATGTTCTCCAGACAGGAAGACTTCAATTGATTTTTCTAATTTTCATTATATATTCCTTCCAACCCAGAAACATTCTTTTTAAAATGTATGTATTTCTGAATTACTAACATAAGAAAAGAAGAAGAAAAAAAAAAAAAAAAAGGCAAACATCTTCAGAACTCTCTTTGTTCTCCACAGAGATTAACTGCCAACAAAATAATATAAATCAAGAATATGTGTATGACTTTTTTTTTTTTTTTTCAAGCCTTTAACTAGAAAGTTTGCTGCTAATATTGGTGTAATGACTTCCTGCTGTTAAACATTCATTTCTGACTGAACTGCAATTCACTGTGCCTTCAGCTGTGCCAACACAATGCTGGGGCTAACTGTAAACAGAACTGGAAAACTAAAGCAAACCTTCATTTACTAGGAGCTGTGATACTTTTAGGTAAATCCTGAAGTGTAATGTTAGGGCACTATGTTATATTCCAATGAGAATAAAATAAAGGGCTAGCTGAAATATTGCTGTCAGCACAGCATCTGCTCATGTGATCTTTTAGTCATAATAATACTGCTAATTCTCAGCATATCAAAGCAGACAAGGAGACTAACACACACAGTACACCTTCTGAATATTTCCTATAAACTGCTCATGAGCAATCTTCAGGCCAAGAATTTATTCACTGAAGAAATAAATGAATATTTTCTGGATAATGAATAAATTCAAAAATGTTGCCATATGTTTGTGGACAACTGGTGAATAGAAAAAAATGTTGGTGAAATTTAACCCAATAAATAATTCATTAGAAATGAAATGCCTATTCTAAATTTAAACTCACAGATGTAACTGTCTCCAAGCTTCTTTTTTACAAATAGCACTACCACCCAATTCCTTCATTCATTATATACTCCGCCATCATCACTGGTTATCATCAAAGGCTTTACATCCAGGCAGCCGAGGAAGAGAGCCGTCTGGTTAAAATGTTAAATCAATTTACCTTTCACCTCACTATTTCAGAGTTGAAACCATCACCTGCATTTGAATGACCAAGAGACCAAGACAGAGTGCAGCACAGCATAATGCAGTGGGTTGACTGCTACTTCATTTGCCTTGACCCCTACTTTGTAACCTGCCACTACTGAATTTTAGAGGAAAAATGACTAGAGCTAGGGAAGCAGGCAGAGTGAAAGTCAACATCATCATCTCCCTCTCCGCAGGTCAATAGTTCAGCATTATCATTCTGGAAGAACTAACCTCATTTCTGAAACCCATTTCCAAGTGTACTGTTGTTATCTAAAAGACAATCTGGAGACTTTTTTTAATGCTTTCAAGTGAAGGAAGTTAAAATACAGGACAATAGAAGAATATAGAAATAAACTTGTACTATAAACTTATCCAGAGGGAATAGGCATTTAACTTCATGTTTCTTACTCAGAGTACAAGAAATTTTGTATCATCATTCACAGAAAGATTTGTTTCTGTGATCTATTTCATTTTTCTGAAATAAGAGTGGGTTACATGCATAAATAATGAAGAAAAAAAAAAGTTGGAAAATAATAACTTGCTATGTACACCATCAAAGTGAAAAAAATATCATGTGTGCCACAGTAAATTATCCGTAAAGGTAAGGTTTTAATTTACTTTCACATATAAGCACATCTAAAGGAAAATCTAGTGATTCGTTATCTTATGCACAATAGTAACATAAGATTTTTTTTCTTTCTTTTTTTTTTTTTTCCCAACACAGTTTACCTTAGAACTTGATCTTGTATCCATTTTTCTCACAGAATCCTTGTCCAAGCAATGCTGCAGATATGGTGGTTGATGTCAATGCACAAACTTTAAGTTATTTGATATGATTAATGCTCCACTGGAATTCCAGGAGGAAAAAGACTGAACAAAACTTAAACACATACCTATCAGTGAGACCTTTTTTTCTCAGCTCTATATAACAGAAAAAGCAGTATACTTGTCACTTAGATGTCAAGATCCTACTTTAAGATAAGCCAGAGAGTTATCAAAATAGTCAGTGAAAATGATTATCCACTATAAAACTCAATTTCATCCATTGCGTGATGGGAAAAAAGCAGTTAAATTGTAAAGTGAAAGGAGGCTTTAATGCATAAATACAGAAAGTCTAATTATTAACCTTTTTATTTTTACCTGCATCATGACTTTTTGCAATGTGCAAACTTTCAGTAAGAGAGATCCAACCCTAATCTTTGGTAACAACTACAATCAAGTGACATCCACTACTATCTTTGCAGCTAGTAGTGAAAACCAATACTAGAGTTAATTTTTCAACATTGAATCTGATATAAACATATTATCACTCTAATGTTAATCTACCTTTTTCAGAATTTTTCTCTGAGACTGAGCAGATTTTTAGGATGTATCTCTGTTCAGAAGTGAAGAAAATTTGAATAAATGCTCCAGAATTATATGACTACCATACATTATTATCTCTTGATACACTTCCTTTAAAATGTTTTAAAAGACTGATTTCAAATCAGATGTAGACCTATATTACTCTTAGGCATGTAACAGCACGAGAAACCTAACAGGTGATGTGGAACTATGCTGGATTCATTATGTGCCACTATTAATGCGATTTAACAAATGCTCAAAATCTCTCACTGAGATGTTTGATCACTTTGTTAAAGGCCTTCATCCATGTTTAACTGTATGCTTAGCTGAGTAAATCTATCAGGGTAAGAAAAACATGTATATATATGCATATATTTTTATGTTTTGGTTAGTTGTGATCAACGATGACAGTATATCTTGCACCCAGATTAAAATACTCCAGAATGGTTCTGCCTTTGCTATTCAATTGACAGCTGTAACAGCTTTTAAGAAATGCCTCATGGCATTAGTTTGTTCTTCAGCCCATATCTTAACATCTTCTAATTACACTAGTATAATTTAAAAATTAGTGTGTCTCTAACCACTGTTGTGGTTGGAAAATTTTTAGAGAATATCTGAGTGGTCGGAAGCACAAAACTAAAGGGCAACTGCAAAATACATCAATCTCCTGTCCTCTTCTCTCTCCCAAATTGTGCTCTCCAAAATAACTGCATAATTCCTGTTTTGACTCAATTCTGTAAGGTTTATGAGATAATACCCCATTCCCTCTAATAAAATTAGCATTTAATTCTGAAGTCTGATTGTTCTGTTTAGAGTGTCTCAAGGAAATACATAATAATACCATCTTTTGTGTTTTCTTTCTGTTAAAAATAAGGGAATTCAATGAATGAAAACAGTACAAGGTTTAAAAAAATATATAAATCAAAGTCAGGAAACAGGAAAAGTAAAACAAATTGCAATACTAAATAAAACAAAGGCACAAAGAAGAGATGCAACAGTCTAGATTTTCTCTGCAATAATTAAGATACACATTTTTACCTAATTACATGTAATAAGTGAATCAAAATAATTTAATGCCAGGCAACAGCCACTTTTAATTCTTTTTTTTTTTTTTTCTTTTTTTTTTCCATATTTTTGTACTGATCTCTGAATCTTAGTACTTAATGAAAATATCATTATGTTTAAATTATCTTTCATTTCTAGAATAAAACAGACATTTTAAGACCTGTTTTCCTAACCAGTAAATTTAGACACAAAAGTATACTTGATTTCTCAGAAATACTAAGTAGCCATGTGTGGTGTAATTGCCTGAAGTAACTAGGAAAATAAAACTAACATTCACATTTTAAAGAAAATGTACAGCATTGAAGAGGTTTTCAGGGTAGGACATAGCTGCATTATCTGAGTGTTCCGTAGGCTTCCAACCTTAGATGCTATCGCACTGGGGAAACTTGGTGTGCTAGCTCTAAGGAACAGTATGGAGCATAGAGTGGAGTGGAGACACCACGGCTAGGCTCTGTACCAGGTGGGGACTCTATTGTTCTTGTGCACACCAAGACTGATGAGCTGCACTTTTTGCCACCCTGAGCCAAGGACCTGTCAAGTTTTGACAAATGCTGTACCCTAGTGTACTTTTTGCTCATTATAATATAATTGTAATACCAAAACACACCTCCATCCCAAAAGCTACCCACCTCCAAGGTACGACCACCCCTCACCAAACATGTGTTCTGAATTTCTCGGAGCCTATTACTTTAAATGGAGAAGGGAGAACTTTTCACCAATCATAACTAAGATATGCTTGACTAGAGTCACTCAAGCTCCACCTAAAAGATAGAAAATAATATAAATTGGGCCAAGACAGAGGGGATGTGAGGGAAGATACCACTGTCAGGGGAGATACCATCCCAAGGGAATACAACATCCTTAGGACCTCCTGACTCCTAGGACCAGTCAACAAGCTGAGCCTCTCTTCCTCCCTGCATTGGGACGCCTTTGGGTGAGATTTGAACACTTGATGATAAATCTCTCTAGAGTCTTTAATCCTTTTAATGCGTTTATTTCTAGGCTGCGTGCCTGTAACCCCTGTAACACCTGTGTATTTCATGCATGCTAGCTTGCTTTTGCAGACAGTCACTATTGCTGGCAATCCAAAGAACCTGTGTACCTGTTGCTGTAATAAATCACACTTGATTGCATTGTTATAGCTCTCATTAAGTGCAACTAGGTTAAGGGTGGTTATATGTTATTGGTGAATCCATGACCGTGATAGTTCAGTGTTCTGAATCCAACCAGACCCCGGACAGTTAATCCGTTATTGGTGAATATCTGACCGGACCCCAGACTGTTAACGCATTATTGGTGAATCTGACTATTTCAGTACCCTGAATCTGACTGGGCCCATAATGGTTAATCAGCTATACCCCTTAATGCGACACCATGTATTTATTCAGTGTCTGATAAAAATCTAAAAGATGAGGTCAATCAAACAATGTAGTCAACCTAAGTTCATAGAAACACTCTAAGTTTTCAGAAATTTCATTCACAATGCTCACGATTCTAGATAATCAAGTATACAAGGTTATTGTCCTCAGTAGAAAAAGAGCTAATATTCGTACAATATTTGTAATTATTTTTCTTAATTTTTATGTATATTATTAGGCTTTTTCAACTTAATTAAAGCATTATAAAGCATTATAAAGGTACTCAGTTTTTAGGATTCTGATTATCCAAACATAATGAATGCATGGAATATGTTTGGGGAATAACTAAGACTTCATAAAGTACTCAATAGAAAGGGAATCAAAAGAAATAAAAACCCTTTTTCAAATAATCAGATGGCGAGAGATGACTGCTTTCAAATTGGCAAAATAGGATCCTACCATAAATGCGTGTATTATTTAAGACAAAACAATTCACAACTAACCTATTTTGAGCTAATTTAACTCATTTCCTAACAGTTGGTGGTATTTCACATTTTAGATTTAGCTATATTAAATGCTTATAATTTCTTATTCATCTGATAGACAAGTCCACATTTCACTCAGAGCAAGTTTTGTGACTTTACTGTTTTATTTTATTTCTGTGAAGTGATCAGAATAATATGTTATGGAAGTAACTTTTAGCTCTGATCTACAATAATGGAGGTCAGGCTTTAGCAATTATATTAATCCAATGAGGTTAACTAACCCATAAAAAGTAGTGCTGAAATGTTCATTTTTCTGTCAGTTATACTGCTAGGGGACTTCCTTTTCCTGTTATAACCATTTTATTACAAGTTTCTCTAGCAAAGAAAATGATAGGTTTCTTCTGGAGAAGAAATGAATAAACTCTATGCAGCCTGATATTAAGTTATACCAGAATGATCTAAATAGGGTTCTTTTTGGAAAAGACAAAAAGACTGTTATTTTTGGAAAAGTCAAAAATATACCAGATGGAATGCTACTAATTTTAGCAGAAGAATTTGAAAATGACAGATGAAACACTTTTTTTTTTTTTTGGGGGGGGGGAGGGTTGGTTTTGTTTTCAACTATATTTTTTTAAAGAGAGGTATAAGATAAAAGTCTGGATGTGAACTAGTTTTCAACATGTCTTCCTTTCTCCACCAATCAGTGGTAGGGTACCAGAAGTCAACACATACATTGACATATCAATGATGTCACATTCTAACAAATGTAAAGCCTATCTACAAGAGCCAGAAGGAGGATCCAGAAAACAACAGGTCTGTCAGTCTGACTTCAGTGCTAGGGAAACTAATGGAATAGATATTCTGAGTGCCATCTCATGACACCTACAAGGCAACCAGACAATCAGGTCCAGTCAACATGGGTTTATCAAAGACAGACCCTGCTTGATGAACCTGATCATCTTTTATGGTGATGTTCTCATTGGATGAGGGAAAGGCTGTGGATGTTGTCTACCTAGACTTCAGTAAGGATTTCAACACAGTTTCCTTCTGCATTCTCCTGGAGAAACTGGCTTTTCAGGGCTTGGACAGGTGTATGTTTCATTGGGTTAAAAACTGGGTCAGTGGCTAGTCCCAAAAAATTGTGGTGAATGGAGTTAAATTGAGTTAGAGGCCAATCTCTATTGGTGTACCCAGGGCTCAGTACTGTGGTCTGTTCTCTTCAATATCTTTATCAATGATCTGGATGAGGGAACCAAGTGTACCCTCAGCAAGTTCATAGAAAACATCAAATTAGGTACAAGTCTGCTCAAGGCTCAGAAGGCTCTACAGAGGGATCTGGATATGTCAAAGCCAATTGAATGAGGTTCAACAAAGCTAAGTGCTGTGTTCTGCACTTGGGGCACATTAGCACCATTCAACACTACCAGCTGGGGGAAGAATGGCTGGAAAGCTGCCCAGCAGAAAGGGACCTGGGGGTATTGGCTGGTAGGTGGCTAATTAGGAGCCAGTAGTGTGCTCAGGTGGCCAAGAAGGCCAGAAGCATCCTGGCTTGTATCAGAAATAGTGTGGCCAGCAGGAATAAGGAAGTGATTGTATTCAGCTCTGGTGAGGCCTTATCTCAAGTACTGTGTTCAGTTTTGGTCCCCTCACTACAAGAAGGACATCAAGGTGCTGGAGCATGTCCAAAGAAGGGCAACAAAGCTGGCTGAAGGTCTAGAGAACAAGTCTGATGAGGTGTGACTGAGGGAAATGTGTTATTTGACCTAGAGAAAAGGAGGTCTCAGGGGGGACCTTACTGCACTCTACAATTACCTTAAAGGAGGATATAGCAAGGTGGGGATCTGTCTCTTCTGCCAGGCACTAAGTGATATGAAAAGAGGAAATGGCTTTAAGTCACACCAGGGGATGTTTAGGTTGGATATTAGGGAAAATTTCCCTAACCACAATATAAAAAGGATATAAAACTATTAGAGAGTGTCCAAAGAAAGGCTACAAAGATGGTGAAGGTTTTAGAGGGGAAGACATATGAGAAGCAGCTAAGGTCACTTTTTTTTTTCATCCTAGAGAAGACTATGGGTAGAGATCATGGTGGCCTACAGTTTCCTCACAAGAGGAAGCAGAGCGGTAGGTGCAGATTTTTTTTATATTTTTTTTTTTTTTACCCAAGGGAATGGCATGAAGCTGTGACAGGGGAGGTTCAGGCTGGATGTTAGTAAAAGCTTGTTCACAGAGAGGGTGTATGGGCACTGCAAAAGGCTCCCCAGGGAAGTTGTCATGGCACCAAGCCTCTCAGAGTTCAAAAAGCATTTGGACAACACTCTCAGATATCAGCTTGATATCTGAGAATTGCACTCAGAAGCAGTTTGATTTGTAGGTGGTCCTGCATGGAGCCAGGAGTTGGACTTGATGATCCTTCCAATTTAGGATATTCTATGAGTTCTCTCTGAAATATTTTGTCTTTTAACTATTCAGTCCATTTGGGCTGTGAAGCCTACTAGACAAACATCTTGGAGTGTGCATGTACAACCTTCTGTGATACTATCCTATTGAATGGTTGTGACCTCCAGCTTGTGTCATAGTACAAGTAATAAACAACAACCATAACATTTCCAATTGGAGTTCCTCCACACTGATTGCATATCCCCTGGGAAGTTCCTTAAATCTTTGAATAAAACCAGGGGAAACTTTACAAAGGCAGACAATGATTTCTTCACAGAACTACAGGAATCTTTCAACAGACAGAGTATTAAACAAGAATGCTAAGCATATATTTATGAAATGGGAGATATCCTCAGACGAGTCATTATGATAAATAATCACTGTTCATCTGAAACTATTTCTCTGCAGAGAATGCATTGATTTTTCAACACTGGAATCAATGGAACTGCTGCTTAAAAATTGATGGTGTGATATGGCCCATGTTATTAACTGTTTACATTTATTCACTCTATTGTCTGAGATTTTCAGTTGATTGTCTTTTGGATTAGCTGTTGAGCTTCTTGAATTGCAGCCCAGACTTGATCTTCTGTGGGATAATGCTTTGTAATTTTCATTTCAGACAGGTTTCTTCTCAAAGTAACAGATATGGAATTTGACCTAGCATGATTCTTTTGGTGGAAATTAATTATTTTATGATCACAAACACTCTTATGCACTTGAATACCATAATTTGTCAACTGGAATTTTCAATTGAATGTGGTAGCTCTGAAGTTCTTAGTATAGCAGTAGATGATACTTTCTGTGCTGGTTCATAAACAGAGTCTTACCAAGTAGTCTAATCTTCTGTGAAAGTTGCTGTATATTAGAGAACATAAATACTTGCATATGCTCCACTAAGAAAAGGATGTGGAGGACACAGAAAGAGACAGTGATCTACATATTTCTACCTTCTTAATGCATACGCACAGAAGAACAAATCAGTAAGGCTCCAGTTCAAATATACACATAGAAGTTCAAAGTTACGGTTACGTATGCAGAAAATAACAGAAATACTGTAAAGAATGTCAATAACATGACCACACCTAAGTATCGTTTTGAGTTCAAGCTAATCAACTATCAACCATTTTTGTTTGTTAGCTTAAACCTTTCCATAAAATTACTGCAATAGATGTCCACATGGACTATGTGGGCTGTAGATCATATTTGATATGAAAGTTCTTCTGGCAAAGGTCTGGGAAAAGGTTCTTTTTGTTGTCATTTCTAGAAATGACTGGTTCAACATGCTTTCTCCTGATGAGGAGACATTTTCTCAGTATTTAGTATTATTCAGTATTATTTCATTATTATTCAGTATTCAGTATTAATTCAGTATTACTTTCTCAGAGTATAAATGGCAAAGATTTCCAGAGCACTTTGTGTGTGACCATTTCTAAATTACACAAGTTTTAAGTTAAACTTCAGACTACTCAGCCTGATAAAAAGTAGATGTATATCATAAAGAAAGCAAGAGTAATGTATCAAAAGTGTAAAGTATGTAACATTGACTTTATACTCTCTAACAGACAATGGAACAATATGAGATATTTAGTTATTTTTAAATGTAATTCAACACCTAAACTGATTTAATAAGAAACACCTAAACTGGTTTAATAAGACACAACATTTTCTTTGAAATTGTTGTAAGAAGCAATAACTTAGTGTATTTTAAATTGTATTATATTAGTGAAACTGAATCTAGAACTGTTCCAAAGAAGGAGTTCCTTTCTGTTCTCCTGCACCTTCATTTCTATAGACAAACACCTTCTCAGCTGATTATTAGAAGCAATAACTACACAAAAAGATTTTATTAACTGGTCTGCAAGAACAAGGACACTTTAAAAAACAAATAAAGACCAAGTACATATTCTCCCTTTTCTAAGAGTTGTTTGCCCTAGTTTTCAGCTTATTGTAAGTCTCTCAGTCATGAAAACAAACAAACAGACAAAACACTCCTTATTGTTCTGCTAAGTCAGATTTGTAGAAGTGGGGTGAAAAGTTCAGATAGGCATCTAAGCACACCCAAACAAAATAACTCTGATTTCTGTATTGCACATGAAAAAATGAAAGATACATCCCATAGGGTTCTTGACAGATCTGTCATTGTTTACTATTAGCTCTGTCATATTCGCATGCCTTGTCACTCTGTACAGCATGACAGGGGTTGGCCTGCTGCTGAACCGCTGATTTGCAGAACTGACTCCAGTTCTCTGTAGATCCTACAGGCAGCATAATTCCTGATGAAAGTGTGCTCCCTAGTGTTACAGTGCTACAAAGGCCAGTGAAAGCCAGTTAGGAAATTATAAAGAGAGAAAATATATACGTAATTAAAATAAAACATAATAATCTCTGAGTATTATTTTAGCAGATCCTTCTGTCTCTAGGAGGCTTATTCTGTTCAAGATATTTATGTTACTGGTCTTGAAATACCATACACATACAATTTTCAAAATAAAAACCAGGTTCAGGCAATTTCCTTTTTTCTTTAGAAAAGGTAAGTATTTCACTATTTATGACTGAGTAAGATCTTTTTGTCTGGTCTAAAAAAAAGATTCTGTGCCTAAAACAAGTTCAATGATTTTTGAATACATTAGTGGACTAATTTTCAGTGGTTTTCAATTCCTATAGTAGCCTCCAATTTTCATTAACTTTTGGGTTAACAGAATTCTTAAGTCTGAGTCTCTTAAGAGCTAAGGTGTGTTGGTGGTTTAGCTGTGACTATAATCTATTGCACCGGTTATGCATTACAAGTTAGAAATCCTTTTTTTTTTTTTTTTTTTTTTTTTAACTCCAAGGTTACACAGACCCTGCAGAACAGTATTTGGCCCTTCTGTAGTGAGCTTGTAGTGTGACGGATCAGTCACCCCAACTTTCAGCATTTAAACTTAAGTAAATTTAAAGAACAAGTTTTTAAGTGATTAGTAGCTAACAGTAATTACTAAGAGCATATAGACAAATAGTTAAAAGGAATGATCCACTTCACATGCTTTAGAAACCTATATTATTCTGCAGTGTGTTCCCCTATCATGAGATTAAAGTAAATGTCAAATTTTCACCTGATCAAAGTCAAACAAAATGAAATCCACTGTAAGATTTAACTCATGATATTTTAATGTGATAAAATGTGAATAAATGTAAAATTTTGTATTTACTCATTTCTCATAAATATACATTATTTTCACAAGGAGCCTCATGGTAGGGAATAAAACACATTGTATTTAGTGATGAAAACCAAAGTCAAATATTCATTCTGGTAATATAAATACACATAATAACACTATTATTGACTGTAGAGAAGTTACCGCAGAGGCACAGCACACAAGTCAGAATCCAGATCAATGGCAAGTCATGGAACAAACCGGTTTCAAAACCATGTCCCTCCAGCACCTTAAACAGAAACTATTTATTCTAGTGATATCATAATCACTAGATTTTGGAGATCATAATCACTAGATTTTGGATCATAATCACTTTTCTCTGGCATCACAAAGCCAAAATGATAACCCGATGTACTAAATAGCAAAAGAGACCATTTAAAAGAAGATCTTCAAATAATTTTTCTCAGAATGCCATGTCCTGAAGAATAAAAGATATTGTACAAATTATGTGACTCTACAGTTAAGGAAGAGTTTAGAAATCACAAATGATACTTTTGTACATCTCATCCATGATGTATCAACAGGTGATAAATATTTCAGACATAATTAACATCTAATAGAGCTTCAGGTGTCTGTTTTGCAGACACTATCACTGTCTTAATCATCCAAGTGAAATTTACCTACTTACAGGAAAAGTAGCATGAAGGAAGCCTATATTTTCAAAATGCAGTTATATGCTTAATACTGATATAAATACACATGAAGAATAAATGGCTTACTATGCCAATAGTCCAGTTGAGTATAAAAACAATAACGGAAATAAAATGTGAAACACAAATATTTTCAGAAATACTTTTCAAACTCTGATGTAATACTGGAAAAAAATGAAAATCAAGTATGTGATTGAAGCTCATGTTGTCCATATTTCTCTTATCAGAAATGGCATACAATTTGCTAACCCAAGCAAACATTTTTTACCTAGCCCAAACATGGGCTGGGGATCTCTCTAAATACACCTTAATATACATCATAAATAAATAAATAGATAAATTACATAATAATTAAGCATGCACTGAAAAATAGTGTCGTTGATATCTTAGAATGTCTTCCAATTCCAATTTTATCTTGTCAGTAAATTTCCAAGATATTAAAATATATTTTTTATTTTATTTCATTTTATTTTTACAATAAATAAATAAATAAATAAATAAATAAATAAATAAATAAATAAATAAATCTGTGGCTGAACACCATCACAGGCTATAAAGTTTTGACAAATCCATGTAATTTATCAGTGCTGTTTAGTACTGGGGACTCCTTATAACTTTGTGTTAAACTCTGAACCTAATTTTAAATGATGAACCTTCTCCCACTTCCCCAGCCCCCATTACATTTTGCCTCAGTGTGGATATAAAACCCAGAAGATAGAACAGCAGAAGGGTTTTCATCATCTGACAGCATGTTTCTATTGATTGGTGTATTAAAAATCC